>NC_043706.1:120027150-120029058 GCF_006229205.1 Suricata suricatta
TCATAGCAGCAATGTCAACAATAGCCAAATCATGGAAAGAGTCTCAATGTCCATCACCTGATGAGTGGATCAAGAAGATGTGGTATATATACACAATGGATACTACATGGCAATGAGAAAGAATGAAATCTGGCCATTTGTAGGAAAGTGGATGGACCTTGAGGGTGTCATGCTAAGTGAAATAAGTCAGGTGGAGGACAGATACCATATGTTTGCACTCATAGGTCTAACAGGAGAAACTTAACAGAGGACCGTAGGGAGGGGCAGGGGGAAAGAGAGTTGGGGAGAGAGGGACACAAATCATGAGAGACTCTTGAATACTGAAAACCTACCGAGGGCTGAAGGGGGAGGGGGAAGGGGGAAGGGCTGATGGTCATGGAGGAGGGCATTGTGGGGGGAAGCACTGGGTGTTATATGGAAACTGATCTGACAATAAACTATTATAAAAAAAAAGTAAGATGAGCCATTTATCCTCAAGGGACAAATGACAGCGGATTTGAGGCAGAGGCCTGGGATATGTAGGATTCCTTGTGCCTTAGTGAGCAGCTTAGCACCCTTCCACACACACCCCAGGAGGAGGGTCTCTGTCCTGCCCCCCAGAGAGAAAGGGGCTGCACTGAATTCAGTTTCTCAAGTATAATGTGGTTCCTAGGAAGCTCAAGATTACTTTTTTTAACAGAAGATTTCATTTAAGAGAGTCATCAACTGTGTCAAGTGCTTAATTCATTGGGTATGGGGAGCACTGTGGTTAGAGCTGAAGGCAGACAGCTCCCGTAGGCACAGCACCCCCTGGGCATTCAGACATCCCAAGGCCTGCCTCCAAATCATGGCGTCTGCATTTAATCCTCAGGAAAGAAACTGTAGAGAAGACAACCCTCCGGACACAAAATCAAGTCTCAGCAAAAACGATCTGAATTTTGAGACGCTAGTTAAGCTGGTAAGCCAATTATTACATAGTAAGAATTTTCCGCTGTTTTGCTCCTGACCTCCCCCCAAAAAAGCCATCAGCTTTTATTCTGGTTAATTCCTTTTTCTTGACTGTTTCCCTTAGTGGGGGAGAAACCTTAAATATAAGTGAGGGAATCCAACAGGTAGGTTTTTCTTTTGAATATGTCCTGGTCTGAAAAGAAGTTAACCAACAGGATCAAAGTGTAACACTTGGGAGCAAGAGTCATCTCTGTGCTACTCTGACTTTTTTCTTTTTTCTTTTAATTTTTAAAAAATGTTTATTCATTTTTGAGAGAGAGAGAATGCATGTGAGCTGGGGAGGGGCAGAGAGAGAGAGAGAGAGAGAGAGAGAGAGAGGAGAAACTGAAGCAGGCTCCAGGCTCTGAACTGTCAGCAAAGAGGCAAAGAGTCCGACCCGGGGCTCAAACCCACACCCAGAACCATGAGCCGAGGTCTGACATTTAACGATGGAGCCAGCCAGGTGCTCTACTCTGATTTTCTAATATGACAGCAGGACAGCTTTTAGAGAAATGGCACATGGACAAACAGGTTCACAGTCCTAAATGACCCACAACTCATAGTCTGACTTCAAAGGCTGAGTATAGCATTCAGGGCCCGTCTTTTCTGCTTACCTAGGGGAGCGCGTGGGGGAGGCGGCAGAGAGACGGGGGCCGGTCCTGTCCTGCCCTAACACACAGCATGGCACAGGCCGCTTTGTGTTTCTTCATCCCACATCGGCAAAGTCATCACCATGTCTTCCTCCTCAGAATCCTTTAAGGTGGATGTTAGCAGCCACATTACTAGATGAGGAACTAGTTAGAACACTTAAAGGACTTCCCTAAAGTCACAGGACCTGCGGAGCCTCGGAGTTCCTCACCAAGCCTGGCCACGTTCTGGGCGAATCCACCTGCTGTGGAGGCGCCCCTGTGGACCGCTCAGTGTGGGCGCTCACGCACCCTC
>NC_043706.1:120029158-120030409 GCF_006229205.1 Suricata suricatta
GAGCCCCTGATCACCTCACGAGAGAGAGGACTCTTAGGCTGCGACCAATAGTGAGAATTCCTGGGGGCTTAGCCCGGCCTCAGTTCAATGCTATGGTTCAAGGAGTGGAGCTCAGTGCCTGGGGATTTTGTATTCAATATATTGTTCACACAGAAGGTGGCAGCAAGAGCTGTCCCTGGTCTGTTTTCTGTTTGTTTGAGAAGGGGGGCAGGTAGGGGCAAAGAGAGGGAGAGAGAGAGAATCCCACGTAGGTTCCACACTCAGCGTGGAGCTGGATGTGGGGCTGGATCTCATGACTATGGGATCAAGACCTGAAGCCCAAATCAAGAGTTGGACATTGACCAGCTAAGCCACCCAGGTGCCCCTTTTATTGATTTTATTTTTATTTTTTGAATTTGAGCGTCTGTCACTGTCCTTAATCAGCAGTGTCTCATTGAGCAAAGGGAAAGAAAACAAAGGACTTCATGGAGTCAGGTCACTAGGATACTGTACTTCGAGAACCCAAGGCGGGGGTCAGCTCAGTGACAGCAGGTTGCTTCATGTGTGCCCCAGTTGACAAAGAAATGTGATCATGTCCACCAGTGGGAAAGACAGACTGAGCTGGTGCCTCTCTGCCAGGACGTCTCTGGGTAACTCAGAAGTTCCTCACACTCAGCACCCTGGCTCCTACAAAAGGGACAGGTTGAGCAGGTGCCTTCCTGGGCTCAAGGCCCATAACAGCGGAATGAAGGACAACCTTAGGGCCTCAGGGAAATGGGCCAGGTGGGAGTGATGGCATTTGAAGCTAGTCAAGCACCTTCCTCCGAGGACTATAAGAAACCTTTGCCACCCGCCTGGCTGGCCATGTGGGAGGGGGACGGTCGGGGGCAGCCCTGTGGAGGCCAGCCTGGACTTCTGGCTCAAGGAATTAAGAGGAAAAGGTGAGACCCCACCGGAGTCGGCCTACCTCCTCACACCCCAGTTTCTCCCCCTTTCCTGGCCGAGCTGCCCTGCTCTGTGTCAAGGCAAAAAGATGTGACAAAATCCCTGCCAGGCTGCACTGATGACAGCTCACCTATCTGTTGAGTTTCTGGGTTCTCCCTGGCCAGTATTTCAGGCACACACTTTTCTCCTATGGCAGGCAGTTTCTAGACAACCTGAGAGACAGACTGCAGGAATGGGGCCCGGCCCACTGCGTGGGAGAAATTTTCCTCAAGTTTGGAAGCCAGTTGAACATATATACCAATTTCTTCAACAACTACCCAGTTGTTC
>NC_043706.1:120030509-120031538 GCF_006229205.1 Suricata suricatta
GCTTGATTTCAGCTCAAGTCATGATCCCAGGGTCCTGGGATCGAGCCCCATGTCAGGCTCTGCGTTGAGCATGGAGCCTGCTTAAGGTCATCTTTCTCTCTCCCTTTTCTCCTCCTCCCTGCTTGCATTTTCTCTCTCTCTCTCTCTCTCTCTCAAATAAAAATAAAAATAAATAATTGGGACACGAAATTGAGACTCTTATTAAAGTTTGTGAAAATACTGAGCCCTGTATCAAGTGACATAAAATATTTTAAATCTATTTTTTGTGTATAAAACTTTCATAATTTTATTGTGTCTAAAATCACTTTGTTTACTAGATGAAGCAACACATCAGCATGAAAGATCAGCTGTCAGACATACAGAGACTCGTCAGGGGCTGCCCGGTACGTATTCAGATGTTCTCACTACAGCTCGTGCTCATGAATGTCACCTCCAGCCATTGGCAGAGGAGACATGCATTTTGTGATTCAGCTGTGTGCCACATTTCACTCTCACATTTCACTTCCTTGCTAGTGGTAAGGATGCGTATGAGAAGAGGCACAAGGGAACTTGACCCCATCTTATAATTTTTCTTCAGTCTTAGTTCCCTGATTGGCACTTCTGTGAACATCACCTCCTTTGGGGAAAGGGCCTTTGTCTTTTATTATTTGATATCTCCCTGCACATGGTGCTTGGTGCAGGAGTCTGCGCACTGAGGATATATAAAAAATCTCAGGAGTCGCCTGTTAGCTGTTACCTACAGAACGTCATCTGGTCCCACTCTCCCTTCTCTCTTACTGCCTTGCCTACCACTTTATGATCAAAGCACCCAAATCTACTCATAGTTCTTCAATAACGTTAACCTTTCGTCACACATCTATGCTTCACACATGCTTTGCCTTCTCCGAAATTGCCTTCCTTTCCCACTCCAATGGATAGACTAGACTATTTATCCTTTAAAAATCTAGTTCAGGGGTACCTGGGTGGCTCAGTTGGTTGGTTTTTGGCTCAGGTTATGATCTTGTGGTTTTGTGAGTTTGAGCTCCACAT
>NC_043706.1:120031638-120032806 GCF_006229205.1 Suricata suricatta
GGCCGGGCCCCATTCCTGCAGTCTGTCTCTCAGGTTGTCTAGAAACTGCCTGCCATAGGAGAAAAGTGTGTGCCTGAAATACTGGCCAGGGAGAACCCAGAAACTCAACAGATAGGTTAGCTCTCATCAGTGCAGCCTGGCAGGGATTTTGTCACATCTTTTTGCCTTGACACAGAGCAGGGCAGCTCGGCCAGGAAAAGGGGAGAAACTGGGGTGTGAGGAGGTAGGCCGACTCCGGTGGGGTCTCACCTCTTCCTCTTAATTCCTTGAGCCAGAAGTCCAGGCTGGCCTCCACAGGGCTGCCCCCGACTGTCCCCCTCCCACATGGCCAGCCAGGCAGGTGGCAAAGGTTTCTTATAGTCCTCGGAGGAAGGTGCTTGACTAGCTTCAAATGCCATCACTCCCACCTGGCCCATTTCCCTGAGGCCCTAAGGTTGTCCTTCATTCGCTGTTATGGGCCTTGAGCCCAGGAAGGCACCTGCTCAACCTGTCCCTTTTGTAGGAGCCAGGGTGCTGAGTGTGAGGAACTTCTGAGTTACCCAGAGACGTCCTGGCAGAGAGGCACCAGCTCAGTCTGTCTTTCCCACTGGTGGACATGATCACATTTCTTTGTCAACCGGGGCACACATGAAGCAACCTGCTGTCACTGAGCTGACCCCCGCCTTGGGTTCTCGAAGTACAGTATCCTAGTGACCTGACTCCATGAAGTCCTTTGTTTTCTTTCCCTTTGCTCAACGAGACACTGCTGATTAAGGACAGTGACAGACGCTCACTTTCAAAAAATAAAAATAAAATCAATAAAAGGGGCACCTGGGTGGCTTAGCTGGTCAATGTCCAACTCTTGATTTGGGCTTCAGGTCTTGATCCCATAGTCATGAGATCCAGCCCCACATCCAGCTCCATGCTGAGTGTGGAGCCTACATGGGATTCTCTCTCTCTCCCTCTCTTTGCCCCTACCTGCCCCCCTTCTCAAACAAACAGAAAACAGACCAGGGACAGCTCTTCCTGCCACCTTCTGTGTGAACAATATATTGAATACAAAATCCCCAGGCACTGAGCTCCACTCCTTGAACCATAGTATTGAACTGAGGCCGGGCTAAGCCCCCAGGAATTCTCACTATTGGTCGCAGCCTAAGAGTCCTCTCTCTCGTGAGGTGATCAGGGGCTC
>NC_043706.1:120032906-120087088 GCF_006229205.1 Suricata suricatta
GTCTCCTTGGAATTCTCTCTCTGCCCCTCCCCCACTTCCTCTTTCTGTCTCTCAAAAATAAACAACAAAAAAGTCATGTTCAGTCATCTTCCTTATGAAGTTTCCCCAACATCTCCAGCTGTGAGTGTCCCCCTTCCTGGGCATTCTGTGACACCTGGAGCATCTCTGTCACACTTTTTTGTAATCCTTCATTCATAAGAATGGGAGCTCTGGCAGGTACGAGCTATGATTTTCTTGTCTTCTAGTGTTTGGCACCTAGTAGGACCTCAGCACATGAATGGCGTTGAATTAAAGTATCAATTGATTGGAAATGTTACTTTTATTTGGTCAAATTGGGGAAACAAGGTGGAGCTATTTTGTTAGAGTTTAGATCTGGACATTTTGGTAGGGAGCATGAAGTTCATTGGATGACAAAAAGTCCCTAATCTTGGCACTCACAGAGTCTGAACTTTATCTCTGGGCCACTGTTCCTACCAAGTGATCATCTCCAGAGCCAGATCAGTACAAGAGCCTAACTTCTTAATTTGTAACAATCCAATCATTTCCCTTTCTTGATGGATACCTTCTTTCCTGCTCCCCCCCTCGTTTTTTTTTTTTTAATACTAGGAAAGCATTTAAAGAATGTCTAAATAAAACAGTAATTTCAGTAGCTTTAACAATTAGATGACAGGGGCACCTGGTTGGCTCAGTCAGAAGAGCATGAGACTCTGATTTTGGGGTCATGAGTTCAAGCCCCATATTGGGTGTAGAGATTACTAGCAACTTTAAAAAATAAATTAATTAACAAAATTAAAAATTAATTAAAAAATTAAAAATTAGATAACACCCTCAAAGATAGTTTCCATTGCTCATTCTGTGGTCTTTCTAAAGAAAGCCTGTTTTGTTAATAATAAAAACATTCACTTTTTCATAATTAAACTGAGTTCTACTCAACATTGTGTGGGATATAAAATGGTTCTACAGTTGTGGGACTTTTATTTTCTATAAATTTGTGAATGTTTCTAATTTTGGTTTTGATTTCATAGACTCTATCAGAGGAAAACAGATATCTGATTAGGGTCCAGGACGTAGCCCAACTTCACTGCTGTGATGAGGTGGCAAGTTTCTCTGTAAGGTAAACATCTAACTATCCTAAGGCTATGACGATGACTTGCTTATTTGTGTCTGGGATCGAGAACCATGTCTGACATAAGTTTACAACAAATCTTTGTACTGAACTGAGAACTTCCACACACATTCCTCTGAGATCATGTAAGGCGTAAGATGCTTTATCACGTTACTCACATTGTCCTGGAAGCTACTGGATGGAATGGGAGAAAATACACGGCCTCTGTGAGATCCACAAACTGCACAGAAGCAGGAATTCTGAAGGTTGGTCACTTTCCTGCTTGAAAGGAGATCCAAGTGGTGGGTGTCACACCAGTGATCTGCTCAGCTGTAAGAAAGAGAAGACCAGTTAATTATCCTCACATAGTTATTGAGGTTAGTATTAAAACGGTCTCACCAAGCAACCGCTATTATACTGAGGGCTCACCGTCTCTGCTCTGCACCTCACAGTAGTGTCGAGCAAAAGATGGGAGGGTGCTAAGTTCCATCAGCTGGCATCCCGTTTAGTCCTTTAGAATAAGATTGGGGGAGGGGTGCCTGGGTGACTCAGTCTGTCAGGCTCCCCGCTCTTGATTTCGGCTCAGGTCATGCTCTCCCTGTTCATGAGTTTGAGGCCTGCAGCAGGCTCCAGGCTAGCAGTGCAGAGCTTGCTTGGGATTCTCTCTCTCTTCCTCTCTCTCTGTCCCCCCTGCCCTTTCTTTCTCTCAAAATAAATAAAAACTTTAAAAAAAGGGTCAGATAGTAAATATCTTGTGGCAACTACTGACTTCACCTTTGCAGCACAAAACAGCAACATAATGATATAATAAACAAATAATGCAATCTTCATAGACAATACAACACATAAATGAACCAGTATGGCTGTGTTACAATAAAACTTTATTTATAAAACAAGTGGCAGGGTCATAATTTGCTGATCCCTGCTTTGGAAAATTATTTGCAAAACTAAGTTCTTAGAATTAATGACAAAGGTGAGAACTCAACAAATAGCAACCAAATGGAGAGAAATCAACTCCCTTAATTAGTCCAATTTCAATAAAAGAAGTAAAAATGGATTTGCCTGTCATTTCAATGAATATTTCACTGAATTTTTCCCCAAGGCATAGGTGGAAGGGGGAGGTGTGGGGATGATGGTTGGAAGAAACCCAATCCTCTCACCTCTATTACTGCCTAGAATGATTCTAAATCAAATTACACAATTGTATCACTTTTGTCATGGTCATAGTGCTTTGTTGTTTTTGTTTGGTAGCAATAGAAGTGAGCTGCAGTGACGGAAGGAAACTAGCTAGCAAACCAGCAAATTTGGAACATACTAGCAAAGTGGGAGACATGCTAGGGATTATTCCAGTTTTTTATTATTAGAATTTATGTTCATGTATTCATGAAGGTAACACTCTCTTTATGTCTGAGTTTCTGACCTACATAATTTACCTATTCCCTAAAGAATTTCTTTTAACATTCCTTACTAGGAAGTTCTACTGGCAATGAATTTCCTCAATTTTTTTTTGTCTGAGAGGCTTTTCCTTTCGTTCTTGAATGATAATTTTGCTGGCTACAGAATTCTAGGTTGCTGGGTTCTTTAAACTCTATTCCATTCTATTCTCTTCTTGCTTGGATGGTTTCTGGGAGACATCCAATGTCGTTCTTGTTCCTCTTTGGTAAGGTGGGTTTTTTGTTTTGTTTTTGTTCTCTTGGTTCTTTCAAGATTTTACATTTGCCTTTGATTATCTGGAGTTTTAATGTAATATGCCTAGGCGTGGCATTCTATAAGCTTCCTGGACCTGTGGCTTAGTGTCTGTCAATCGTTTTGTAAAATGCACAGCCATTACCACTTCACATCTTTCTTTTGTTCCGTTCTCTTTGTTCTCCACTGGCTTTTCCCATTAGACATATGTATGCCTTTTGTAATTGTTTCACATTTCTTGGATAGTCTGTTCTTTTTTCAATTTTTTTTCTCTTTGCTTCTCAGTTTGATAAGTTTCTATTGATGTACCTTCAAGCTCATTGATTCTTTCCTCAGCTATGTCCCATTTTCAAATGAGCCCATCAAAAGCTTAATCATTTCCATTTCAGTGTTTTTAATTTCTGCAATTTTATATTTTAAAAATACACTTTAAAAATGGGAGGTTTCCATTTTTTGTTCATATTACCCATCTGTGTTTTTGTTACATGTTGTGCACTTTTTTCATTAGAGTCCTTACTTTATCATAAATATTTAAAATTCCTAATAATTCCAACAACATCCCTACCATCTGAGTTTCATTCTAATGCTTGTTTTATCAAAATTTTTTTCTCTCCTCTTAGTATGACTTGTAATTTTTTGTTGAAAGCTAGATATATTGGGTGAAAGGAACTGAGGTAAAGAGGTCTTTAGTGTGAGGTTTTATGTTGATCTGGCTAGAGGTTAGCCTGTGTTTACTGTTCGTTGTAGCTGCAGGGTCAGAAGCTATAGTTAATGCTGGTGTTCTTGTTTTTGTCTCCCCTTTTGTTTCCCTAGAGATCCCTTAAATAGGGTCTGAGCCTTCTAGTTCTTTATAGCTATCATCCCTGGCATTATAAGGAGTCGTATGGATGTGGTAGTCAAATGGAAGGTAGGGGAGGGGAGGGGTTCTGTAGTCTCCTGACTAGGTCTTCGTTTTTTGGTAAGCTGGGCCCCTAGGCTAGGACCTTCACAAGTGCTTCTCAGTCTTGTTTTGTTCTGTTTCGGTGCCCCTCTAAGACACAGGAAACCAAGAAGGAGCTGGGGGTACAAGTTTCCCTCCCCCATGTTGGTGCAATTCTGATAAAATAGTTTCCTTTGAGGGTAGTCTTCTTTTAAGGAGAAGAGAACTCTTCGGGCATGTTTCAAAAAAGTTACTTTTCCCTTCCCCATCTGGAAGAATGAAAAGAGTTTTCTTTAGTTCTTTACAGTGAGAACCTGTAAGGGGCTCCTTGAAGTAAAACTCCTGCAACTTTTAAATTCATGCAAGGGTGGGGTACGTCTGGGTAACTCAGTCCATTGACCATCCGACTTCGGCTCAGGTCATGATCTCACGGTTCGTGGGTTTGAGCCCTGCATTGGGCTCTGTGCTGACAGCTAGCTCAGAGCCTGGAGCCTGCTTCAGATTCTGTGTCTCCCTCTCTCTCTCTGACCTTCCCCTACTCATGCTGTCTCTGTCTCTCAAAAATTTAAAAAAAAATTAAAAAAATAAATCTTCACTCTTTAAAATAAAATCACATTAAAAACATTCATGCACGTGGGGAGAGAATGTTCCCCTAATGCTGGGCTTCCAGGAGTTCTCAATCTCTTACACTAGTTCACATGTCTCTACAGTTAGTCAATTATCCTTCAAATATTCTGTCCTGATGCAGTTCCATCAGGGAGTTTCTGGTAAGCAGTGGTTCCCTATCAGTGGGTCTCTCTGGCTTTTGGGTTGCTGGTTTTCCTTCTGACTGAAATTCTTTGATGGACCTAAGAAGAGTTATTGATACTGAGTTTTTCAGCTTCTTTTTTGTTATGAGCATGGAGGTTAGGACTTCTCAGCTTTTTACATGTCCAACTGAAAACCAGCTGTCTCAAGTTTTAGAATTTAGGCTTGTCTTCAGTATTGGATAATAGAGAGTACATTTAAGAATTTGAGGGGGCGCCTGGGTGGCTCAGTTGGTTAAGTGTCCGGTTTCGGCTCAAGTCATGATCTCATGGTTCCTGGGTTCGAGCCCCGCATCGGGCTCTGTGCTGACAGCTAGCTCAGAGCCTGGAGCCTGTTTCAGATTCTGTGCCTCCCTCTTTCTCTGACCCTGCCCTGCTCATGCTGTCTCTCTCTGTCTCTCAAAAGTAAATAAAAAACAGAAAAAAAAAGAATTTGAGATAATGGGAGAATACTCAATTATTTTATACTCAAATTATAAGGTTCATTTATATTTAAATAGGCACTATCTCAGTGATTTGCCAAGCAATAAATGTACTTGTAATTTTACATGAAAAGCTGAAATTAAGTAAATGCAAGATAGGTTCATATTCCAAAAGATGTTACAGAATATTTAGGCTGCAACTTTGCTTTCTATCATTTTAGAAAGTCACATAAAACCCATGAAATCCCATTCCTATGGCTTCCATCAGGCATTTCTACTCAGAGGAAACTGCTTATATTTATACTGACTTTATACTTTACTATATTTTTTATTAATTCTATCTACCTACCTACCTATCAGTTATCTACCATCTATCTATCTCTACACCCAAAGTAGGGCTTGAACTAATGACCCCAAGATCAAGAGTTGTACACTCTTATGACTGAGCCAGACAGGCACCCCTAGAATTTACCATATACTTTAAATTTTCTCATTTGATATACTCGTTACGATGACTTGGTGAGGCATGAGGACTGGGACCATGTTATGAGTAGGAATCTGGATTTAACTTAAGCGGTTTGAGGCCACAGAGTAAGTAAGTGCTGGTCTGAAATTCAAAACCAGGTCTCAGTGCTCCTGCTGATTAGATCAGCATGTGGAAAGATGAATTTAACCTTCCTCATAATGAACTCACCGACTGAGCAGCAGGTATGAAACAAATAACTAATAAACAAAAGCTGTGACACAGGAAAAACAAGTAAATATTTGCACCATAAATGAAAAACTTTCCTCAGGGGGTAGAGATGAAGTCATAGAGTCATTTTAGAGTTAGAAAATTTGGAGTTATTTGTCCCTCTGTGGATATGGCCCAAAGAGCTTGGGGATATGTGAAGCTTTTATAATATATTATGTAATTTGGAACTTTTATAATATACTTTTTTTCCCCAGAAACACCAATTTTCATTTATGGGATTTTAAGCCTGCTGATTTTTAAATAGGCCCTCTCCCCTCCCCTCTCCCTTCAGTTGATGCAAAGGTGCCAAAAGGTAGAGCTTTCTGGGACTGGTGAATAGTGACATGACTTTGAATCACCAAATGGAGCCATCCACTTCTCCGACCGAGTCCTTTTGAGGAAAAACCCTATTCCATTGCCAAAATATATTGTAAACTTTCCTTTTAGCCTTACCCAGAGAGACGCACAGTCATTTACCAGGGCCACTATGTTTTGGGGACTTCCCAGGGACTCTGAATGGACTCTCATCCTGGAAACTCAAAAAAACCATACAAGCCCCAAGTCGGAGTGTGGATGTGTGGGAGCTGCAGTGTCGGCTCAGGTCAGCTCGGAGAAGCGATGCTCAGTTGGCTGTTCATGCTGGAGGCTGTATTCTGAAAATTCCTTTGAAGGTTTTATGTATTTATAGAAGTTGGGTACTTGGTTGTTTTGGCAGTCTGATACAATAAACAACAACAAAACACTTCTAGAATGATGTTAGGAATTTAAACTAGAATAGATCTGTTACATTTTGCTGAGTCATTTGACCTATTTCTGAATAAGAAAAATTCTAAGTCCAGAGGAAAAAGCTCTACCCTTAGAAGTATGAGAAGTGACTTTCTGAAACCCTAGTAGGATCCGTAGTTTCCACTTCAGCCGCTCTATTACGTCAATATGAAAGGTGAAATTATTTACTTTTATATATGTGGAGGAATTGTTTTTTAAAAAACAATTCTTGGTGTTTCTTGACTTTGGATGAAAACTTGATCTTGAGGGGGTTAATTTAGTAAATGGCTTTGAAAACCTTCTTTCTGGGGCGCCTGGGTGGCGCAGTCGGTTGAGCCTCCGACTTCGGCTCAGGTCAGATCTCACGTTCGTGGGTTCGAGCCCCGCGTCAGGCTCTGTGCTGACAGCTAGCTCAGAGCCTGGACCTGCTTCTGGTTCTGTGTCTCCTTCTCTCTCTGCCCCTCCCCCTCTCATGCTCTGTCTCTCTCTGTATCAAAAATAAATAAAACATTAAAAAAAATTAAAAAAAAAAAAGAAAACCTTCTTTCTAAATAGAACCCAGATTTAATAGAGTAGGACTTTGGTTTCTGAGTATAATTTATTCCATAAACATGCTTATGATCCAAAGCTCTTGTATATCAGAGCGAATTTCAAGAACCATTGGCTCAGTTGTGATCATGTGACATTTGGCATCATGTACTACTCGTATTGCAAGGCATCGCTTGTTTATCAAGTTAAAGTTTATTAGAAATGGTGGCTCATCTTCCAGAACACTTGCAGAACAAGTTATTCACAATCCCAGGTTTTGCTATATTTTAAATAGCATTCTCGTAATCGGATTGAAATAATAAAAGCCTCTTTGTGTGTTTTCAAGCCTGTTTCCCTGTTCATGTCCTCTGATTACAAATGGCCTCAACTCCAAGTCTGAGTTAATGTGCCCGCCCCTTCCCTTCCCTGGGCTCCCTACCCACCCACTTGCTCTAAGTGGGCCACTCAACTGGAATTTTTTCCTTTACCTCCACTTTCAATGTTACCCCTTCCAAAGGAAAAGAGTGATTATTTACCAAAGCAGACATTCCTTTCAATGCCACTTCTTTAAAGCAAACTTGTATGCATATTCTCTGATAACTGGGATAAAACAGCAAAATTTTATAATAGGTCTGAACATTTTTCTAAACTGGTATGATAGGAGACATAATTGTCCTTATCAGCAATATGGTAAAAATGATGTCAAAAAGGGCAAGAATGTGGGTGTCCTTTTCTATTTAAAGTGACCATCCACCACATACAGACCATGACACAGACTTCAAATGTCCCTCCTGCTTCCTCTCTCCCTCACGCTATTGTCAGAACACCCTATCACCTTGACCTCTAACGTTGATTTCTGCAAGCACCCCAACTCCTCCAGCCTAAATCACCATCACACAGAGATGGGAAGGAAATGTGTGAAAAAGGAAAGGCTGGTTCTAGGGTCAGGTGGCCACTGCTCTTCTACACAACCTGTATTTCCTAACTCTCCAAAAAGTTGAATCTGCAGCTCAGTACTCCTTAAAAATGTTTAACTCTGGGACCAGTCCTTTGCCTCGCTTGACATAGTTGTAGCTAATAAATGATTTAAGTGCCTCACTGTTCAGATTGCGGTCTGCACGTCAGCATCATCTATTAGCTGAGTTGAAAAACCGATTACATTTCAGAAACATAGATAATCTGACTGCGCCAGCTCTACGGCATCAAAATTTGCATTTTGACAAAATTCTCCAGGTAATTTAGATGGTCAGTAAAGTTTGTACTCTGGGGTGCCTAGGTGCTTCAGTTGGTTGAACGTCCACCTTCAGCTCAGGTGGTATCTCATGGTTTGTGGGTTGGAGCTCCGTATTGGGAGCGCAGAGCCCACTTTTGGATCCTCTGTCCTCCTCTATCTGCTCCTCCCCCACCCACGCTCTCTCAACAATAGATATGTTTTTTAAAAAGTCTGTGCTATGTATAAGTCAGAGCCATTGTATAAAGTGGAGTCTAAGTGGTAATTATATCAGCTTTTATGGACAGCAATCTGATAGTTTTTGATAAAAATACATAAATCCTTTGACCAATCAATCCAACCCCCAAAGCCCATCTGATAGAAATAATAGCATGTAAGGGATTTGTCTGATGTAAAAATCAGTTTATTGGAACATTGCTTATAATGACAATAAAGAACTAGTGAAAGGAAGGAGAGAGAAAGGGAAGGGAGGAAAAAGACCCAAGCCTGTAAACAAAACCAATGTGCATCAAAAGGAGAAGAGTTGAATAAATGATGGTCTACCCACACCATTAAGTGTTATTTGCCCACTAAAAAAAATAAACTAAAGCCAAACCAGTTAACTTGAAGGGATTTCTGTTGTGGAGAGCAGCAGGAAAAAAGTGTGAATATTACATTTTTGTAAAATAATGGCAACCTACTTGTAAATAGATGTGTAAATACGTACATATGCATGTGATTATCTGAGCAAGGAAGAAAACAAAGACAGACAGGTACTAGCTCGGTAACCTAGGTGACTTGAATGTAGGGAGGAGGGAGCCAAACCAAAAGAGTGACACCAAAAAAGTACACTTAAAAAAGACAATGGTATGGACTCACGTCACTTTAGCATTTATGTAAAACTTTACGTGGATGTACATAGACAATTTAAAAGTTAAAGATGGTGAAGACAAAAAATGAGAGCCTTCCTCTGAACATCAAGCCGGTAAATGGACTCCCTTCCTTGGAGTAACAGGATTGCTTGATGGTTCCAAGAGAAGAAAGGTATTTGGTTATCCTCCATCAAAGCCCTGAGCTAGCTTCACTTAGCCACTGCAGGTGTGTGGGGAGGGGGACACTGGGGACACTGTGTTTGCGGGGGGGGGGGGGGGGGGGGGGGGGCGGATGACTCTGCTGAGCACTCCTCTTACCACCCTGGCACCTACTGTACACAGAGACTGTGGCTGCGGTGACACAACAGTGAAGAGGGTCATAGACAGAGGCTGAGGACACCACATCTTGCCTGTTGATAAACATGCCTACAGTTGACCATTGCAACAATCTCAGTGAAAATGAAGAGCTACTTAATTCTAATCTTTCATACTGACAAAGTGTATAATCTATTGATTTCCCTCCAATCAAAATTAGAAAAACTCTAATTTTCTACCTAGGAGTTAAATGCATTTCTTTTCCTTGCTTTGTACTTAAGACACGGTAGTGTGCCACATCGGTTCTTGTGCTTTTCTTCACCCCAAACTGTTGTTACCTTTAAAGATGAAACCAAACAAAAACTTACTTTCCTGATTACCCAAATACTTCAAACATAAAATACCAAACATTACATGTGTTTAAAAACACAGCTTTTGCATGATTCATATCATAAAGGAGGAAAAGTTCATCTGCTATTTCCCCTACACTGAATACTTGGCCAATGAGTACGTTCGGTCCATTCCACCAGAACCCTGAGGCCCACCCATGGCCCTGGTCTGAGAGACAGAAGGGACTATACATATTCGGAACTTCAGTGAGCCATTCCAAAGGTCGGTAGTGGGCAAAAGCCTCGACACCTGGCTTATCAATGCAATGATGGTGAACTGGGCAACAGCACGTGCGTACGTATACATAACCCTTCTCCTCTTTAACACAGGGTCTATGAACACACCTGCGATCTCAGTCTTTTCCTCTTCAACGATGCACTACTTGTTGCAAGTCGGGGCACATCTCATACTCCATTTGAAAGGACTTCAAAATCAACCTACCAGTTCATTGCATCGGTGGCTCTTCATAGGTTACTGGTAGAGGATATTCCGGATTCCAAATGTATGTATTCTTTTTCTTTCAAGAGTTAAATACCTTTAGGAGGCTGTATTTTATAATGCTCATTAACTAATAAAATATGAAAGTGGAAAAGGCACTGGGATTTTAATTTGCAAGTTTGCCAATAATTATCCAAATGTTTCTAGGTTTCATTTAATTAAACTTTCATCTATCAGAAATAGCAAAAGAAAGAAATGCCCGTATTTTCAGATATGCACCTACATATCAGAAAAACAATTTCAAAAATTACAAAGGGAGACATGAACCCACATCATTTTGAGTTCTTTGAAGCAATTCACAGGAGAGCTGGAGCCCTTAACCACTACTTGCTACTTCTTGTAAATGCTACAATTTTAAATTATTATTGATCACTTTTCCATTTTACTAGGGCTCTATACTGCCTATAGTTGCTACTTTTATAGATATTTCTTTATCTACATTCCCATTCCACTAGGACTAAGTGATTATTATAGATCTGGTATGCCTTTCATTCCTTAAATTCATATTCAAGTTGAAAGTTCTTCTGGAATTAACAGATTTGCAAAGGATGCTTAGTAACACACATTTCACTCATTAATAACCCCAAAAGAATGATCATCTGTTACAAAAAGAAATCCTACTTTAAAAAACTGCTGTGCCTATCTCTAGTTATTAGCCTACACTCTATAGACTTCTCAAGCTCAAAAGGATCCTTCTCTTTCCTCAATATCTATTGGGCCAATCTGGCCAATATTTTTCACTACACATCAAGGCAGGACTTAAGGCTAAAACCAGAATCAAGATCTTAGAGAAGGAACTCAACTAAAAAGGGCTGCTTCCCATTAGCTTTAGCCCCATTTTAAATCTGAATCTGAAAAAAAAAAAAAAAAGAAAACACCAAAGGCAAAAATAAGTATTTCCACCTAGAAGACAAACTCAAGTAACATGAGTTGGTTACTTATAGTCACTGGGAATGGTTAAGGAGGGTATGATGTCTGCTTTCATCCCCTGTAGTCAGCCCTGCCCTGTGTCAAAACGCCATGCTGTAACCTGCCAGACAGGTGGCACTCAAGCCACGTAGTTGGCTTCATTCTGATACCAGCCTTCAGACCACCGTGATGCAGGCCTGGGTCTCAGCACCAGCTCTCAGTGTAGACCTTACTGACTGCAGTTCTCCTGGAGTGACCAAGACAAAAAATTAAGGACCATTACATCATCTACCATTCATAGTCTTTAAAAATAACTGCTAATTACAATGAAAGAGTTACAAAAAGTTATTATAGATTATTTAAATTATTCAGTATGTTGAGGAAGTTATATTCTAAACTGGATTTGTATTTGTTGGACTCCATTTTTAGTTTTCAAAAAATTCTTAAAGATGACTTGATTCTTGAATTTAAAAACATTTTCTTTTGGTTATGACCTGCCATGATTAAATAGTACCCTCAAATATTTTACAGATATCAAGAATGCATTTCTTCTTCAAGGTCCAAAACGTGAATGGATTTGTGCTACAGAGGTTGAGGCTGACAAATTTCTGTGGTTCTCAGTACTCCAACGTGCCATCAAAAGCAGGATGGACAAGTGAGAAAATACTCTGGGTGCTAATTCTGCCTGGCAAACACATGGTATTTTCTATTCCAGAAGGAACCAGAATGATGATGTGTCCTGGATGATGGAACAAACTAGGATTGAGCCAGAAAGTCCTTCCTAACTTTTAACTTTATCATCCATGTTCAACTACGTGAAATGTATAGTAACAACAATTTGAGTCCAGATTTTTGAAACACTCTTTCTGGTGGCAGTTTTTCGGACAGTATTATTTTGATTAGATTAATTTGAACACTGTTTTATGATCTAATGAAAAAAATCAGAATAAAACATGTTTAAGTGATCAGTTTAGAGAAATATTTTGTTGATTTGTCAATCAGATCTTTATAAATTTTCATGATATAACTGATTTAGAAATGTGTATACTACGAATGACAATTTACTCAAAACCTTGCTGTATGTATCCTGAATATGAATGTCCCCCTCCAGAGAGCATTAAAAGAAACCACTACCAAGAGCTAAAAAGTTTTCTGTGACTCTTAACCGTTTTTTGGTCACAAACTTAAAAAAACTTATTTTTTTATTTGGCTCCAAAATTAAAATTTTAGACCTTCCAAATAAGAAGTTTAAAAAAACTTAAATTTGGTGGGGAAAAAATCTTTAAGAAACAAAAATAAAGAAATTAAGACAATTCTGTTTTAAGAGAAACAGCAAAAGAGGGGTTGAGTAGTCTTCTGTGTCTTTAAAGCCTTCGGTTAATTATTTAACAAACGAAGCCATAACCTACTAGCTACCTGGGAACTTTTGCTGATGTATGCAGTAGTAATAATATTTTTTACTTAGTTAAAATAGATGTTAATCTCAGAAGCTTTCAGTTGTGTTTCCTTTCTGTTTCATATTCTCCTTTAAGATAATAATAAAATCTAATAGTGCAGCCTAGGATTGTGAACTGGGCTAGTTTCAACATCTTTTTTCAATAATAAACACACAGATTCCTTCTAATTCTTAAAAACTTAAATTCTTGTTTAAAAAATGTACAAAAGTTAAATATTGTGCTGTTTTATTAGTGTAAAATCACACTTTGATTCTGTTATATCCATGCAGCTTAACATCTTGATCCCACAGACAGTAAACGGGTAGAGGGAACACCTGCTGTTAGTCAGCAGTGAATGCAATTTACAAATGTGATTTAAAATGTATATATCATATAATATAAAACAAAGTCTGAGACAGTATATCATCCTTAATAGGGCACACTTCAGAAGCTCTGTTAATAGGAAAAAACCTGTCTTATGGCAAAAGAATGAATGACCAGATGGCTGGAGGTAAACTAGAAATCTCAAGGAATTTCCATTTATTCTCTGAATAATTAATGCCCTCAGAAGTTTTAAAACATTATTACTTGAAAATGATCTCTGTAGTGATTGATAAGCATAAGCTTCTAATTGAGAGCTGAGTGAATAAATCATGCAAAACATGGTGATGTTTGCAGGTGGGCAGTACCTGCGCTGCTGGCGGTTTCGCCACTTCCCTCCCTTCTAGGAGACCAGTAAGAGCGGCCTGGCTTCACAGTTACCCCCAATTTACGTGACTTCTGAGTCAAAACCTCTCACACACAAATTTCAAGTTACTTGTCAAATGGCTCAAATTTTCACAAGAAAAATGATAAAATCTGACCCCCAAGTGGACATGAAGAACCTGAAAGTCCCCCGGGACTCCTGAAGACAGCTGCTCATGTCTGAAGAAGGCCTCATGCAATAGAGTTCTTTCAAATCGGAGATTAAGTAGGAAACTCATTTTAAAGACTTTTACAAAATCAATGTAAATGCTTTATGTAAACCTAAAAGACAACGTGACAATTTATTCAATTTTGTCTCCCTCCTGCAAATATATCAGTCTGGGCTTGAGATATAAAAACGGGAAGGCCATTCCTTACGTCAGATCAGCGTGAGGTCCTGGCCACGTGAGGGCGCCGGACCAGCGTTCCGAGTTCCTGACGCTACGGGGTAGAGAAGGGTGGGGTGCCAACAAAAACCATATGTCCTCCAGAAAAAGTCATCCTGACCCTTTTATTGTTGAAATTAAAAAATAAAAGATACTTAAATACAGGTGAACATACAGGGCAAAACAGAATCATAAAATTTCAAATTAAGCAGTGAGCTGCACGTCTGGGTCTCCAAATTGGCTTGAACCCAGAACTGCTTAAAAATGGGTCTGTTCACAGTTAACGGCAATTGGCTTATAGGTGAGAGAATGGTCGAAGCTGTTCCAGTTGAACTTCCAGAGAAATTCTCTCCTCAAGAACATCCTGCGAAAAGATGCAGAGCTAAGTTATGTTTCCAAGTATATAAAAACGAAGGCAGATATAACAACTAGTATCAAGAAAACAATTTAAATTTAAGATGAGGGAATAGTCAGTCATATTTTAAAAGGATACTTCACTTTAGAAAAGTGGTGTCTTCATTAGAATCTTTTTCTTACAAAATACATCAGGGTAATAAGATGTTTTTTGTTTCATTATTAGAAAAGCCAGTATCATGCATTTTGCAGAAAGCCTACCCCCCGCAGCAACAGGTGATGAAGCAATTAAACAGAGTCCTTCTCCCGGTATTCTATCTGGTCATAACAACTCCTGAACCTCATCTGAGTTTGTTTCACAAGGAATAAATTTATTTTGCAACCAGAATTTCTAATCACTGTTGATTCTGAGCAGTCTTTTCAGATAGCCAGCAAATTCTAACTCACCTACTTTTTTTTTCTATTTCTCGATCATCCTGATAGTGTCATGTTTTACCCAGAACTACCTCTTCCTATTTCATATCCTACTTCCTATTTTCTGTTCTCAGATATCGTGAGAAAAAGTTCTTAAAATAGCTTGTACACAGATGTTTCTATGGGCTTCTTCAGTTATTCCAAAAAACATACACTGGTAAGATTTTCATTGTCAAGGGATGGTACTAGCAAGACTGTTCTCAGTTTTACTTTCTTTTTTTACAACATGCCAAATTCATAAACACAGACTACAAATCCCTTCTTTCATCAAAGAGTTATACAAAAATATCATTCACTCACAGGTATTTATCAAATGCCCAAATGTGCTAGGTTTTGGGGATGGACACAGACGGTTAAGAGTTCATCTAAGAGACTCCCGGTTTATTTCTTTGTCCTGGCCCACACATTAACATATTCCTCTCTTGTTTCTCTGAAAAGTATTTTGATTTGGACAATGTATTATTGTAAATATGTAAATCATATTATATTATGATTTACTCTCCGTGAGTTAATTTCAGTAGGCCAGAGAGACAAATGTGCTATAGACACTAATTCCAGACAGTATGATAAATGCTAGATGATGGATATAAACAGATTGTTTTGAGAACAAACTAACCCTGCATTCATTTTACAATTTTATATTTCAATGTATACTTCCACAGACTCTTTTCTCATCTTGGTGGTTTACAACTTTGCTACTCAAGCTGAGACTAACAGTCATCTTCTGGAAGCTTATGAGACATGCAGAATTCTCAGGGCCCAGTCCATTCCTAACATGAACCAGAATTTGCATTTAACATGACCCCTGATTAACTGTGTACATATTAAGATTTGAGAGCCACTGGTTTACAAGACATGAATGTTTAATAATATTGGTAAACCATAAATGATTCTGGCTAATTTTTAGTTGTAGGGACTCAAAGAAATCACAGTAGTAAGAAAAACAAACCCATTCCCCTCAAGTCCAGGTGACAGGCATACAAGCTGGCCATAAGCAGCATTTCTACTGAGGCTAGTCTTTTCTCTTCCACATGTGACATGATCTAAATTGTCCCCATTCTCCTTCTTCTTTAGACCTGTGTAAGTCCCTTTAATAGATTCTGAGTTGCCTTTGATAAAAGGATAAACTAACAATACTCAAATCATCTTAGAATTCAGCAAGAGTGTAGAGAACCCTAAGATCTTGGAGGTACCTGAGGTCACAACGTTTCCTCTCTTGGGTTTTGTCATGAAAGTTCAGAAACATTACAGTAACAATGATGCCATACATCTGTAGGGTATGGCAATCAGACCAGAAGTGAGATTACAAAATTCCTTTTAATATGAAAAGAACTTAAAAGCATAAAGAACATTTTAGATAAATCATTTGTTTCTCTTGCTACCTGGGAAGTTTCATTCATACTAGCCTATGAATTGCTGGGTCACTTCTAAGTTCCAGTTAACTGTAAGATATTCTGAGTCCCTGGAAGTTCGCAAGTGAAGATTCAGAATACCTTTAATTGTTGCTGCAATTCACTGTTCAATCTGGCCAAAACTGTGTTGGTTTCCTTATTGCGTCTAATTGATGCCTGAATTGCTTTCTTATCTTTCCCAACAGACCTGTGAAGATAAAGAGGGCAAGAAAACATGACTTTCCTTTCTTATCTTCAACTTCTCTCCATTCTTCCCTGACCTATCTCTTAGATCCAGAAAGTAGAAGCATCTATTGCGTTAACAGCATAGCCTTTTGCCTCGCTTGCTTAGTGTCAATGGTCAACCAAAAGGATAGAAGCTTAATTATTATTGCTATTATGTTAGTTGTTGTTCTTCTGGAGAGTTCATTAGCAACTTTTTTTTTCCTATAAACAATCGCACAGTAAATATTTTAAGTTTGTGGGCCATATGGTTTCTGTAACATATTCTTGTGTGTGTGTGTGTGTGTGTGTGTGTGTGTATCCTTTTCTCTTTTTTCTCTTCTTCTTTGTCTTACTCTTCTCTTTTTTACACAAATGTGAAAATCTAATTCTTAGCTCTGAGCCGTACAAAAACAGGCTACGGGATGAATTTGGCCCACAAGCCCTTTGTCAGCTGAGTCTCGATCCAGGAAAACTATAGTTAAAATATTGGTGTTATTCTACACTATTAATTTTTTAAAAATCTGCTCTAGGGTTTGTGTCTGGGTTTTAAAATGGAATTGGAATTGAACTTGATAATAGAAAGAAGAAAAGGAGAAAGAATTTTACTCATAAAAGAGAAAATGCTCAAAGAGGAGAGCTCCACTAAAGAGCTAGTCCGAGCAGAATTTCTTTCAGTCTGATACTCTGATGGCCGTGCTCTCTGTTACCAGTGATTACACTCGCTCAGGAGCCTCTCTGATTACCTCGGGATGGAAGGCTGGGACGCCAGAACAGCAGCTAAGACGCCCGTCTTTTGTGTATGTTCATCAACTTCTGGCCGTAGTTCATCTTCTGATTTTAATCTTCTTCGAACAGGTTTAGGCGGTGGAGCAAGGGGTGTTGTGCCTTTGCTCTAGAAGAGAAGAATTCCGTTAACAACGGGCATGTCTTGAAAACATTCACGGCTAATTAGCACTTTACCAACATCATTTGCTTTCTTTCAACTGCTTATTCTCCAAAAATTAAAAGTCATCTGTCCCACCTGAAAACAACTTCTACAGATGTAACAACAGCTACATTATATTTCAATAGGAAAGGCCAGTTGTCATCACAATTGTGAATGTACCTAACGGGATACTCTTTTAAAAAGGGCAACATGAGTTTCTTGAGTCTCAAATCTGACTCAAAACTGTAAGATTCACAATTTAAATGTCAACAAGAAACATGCTCAATATATATATACCTATTTAATAAATTAAAAAGGGAGTCTCCAGAAATACGTATCCATTATCATAGTATTTCCTACTCAAAAATACTAAAATGTATCAGTAATAAAGCAATTTATAAAGAAGTGGAAAATGAAGCATACTTTAAAAACTCATAATTAAAATGTACAAGAATTGTAACTTTTTAAATGTTTATTTATTTTTGAGAGAGAGCAAGCGAGAGCATGAGCATGATGAGCAGGGGAGGGGCAGAGAGGGAGGGAGACAGAATCTGAAGCAAGATCCAGGCTCCGAGCTGTCAGCACAGAGCCTGATGTGGGGCTTGAACTCACGAGCCGTGAGATCATGACCCGAGGCAGGTCGGATGCTCAACCAACAGAGCCACCTGGGTGCCCCAATAATTTATAACTCTTGAATACCAGCGGGTATTTAGTTGGAAATTGTGAATCTGTCCTCAACAGATTCAACTGCCATATCTTTGGTTACATGCAATTTGTTGCTGTGAACTGACAAAAATAAAATTCAGTATTAAAACAATCACAGAAATACAGTAAAAAATAAGGTGTCCAGAAAGTAGATTTTAAGCCCTTTCAGAAACACATGCTGTAATAACTATTGGAAATGTCTGGATGAGAACAGAAAATATAAAAACACCAAAACTTTTCTTTAAACAGAAAAACATGCCAGTATCTGTAATGTACTTTGAAAAATGCAAAAACGATAAGAAAAGCTGATGTAGATAAAGGATGGAGAGATACAAGATAACGCAAGTACAGTAAACTGATAATGGTGCAGTCAAGGTGCGGGTTTATTGATGTATACAACGTAAACGTCTCTCTACTTCACTGCATGTTTAAAAATTTTCATAAAGTGTGGGGGGAAATAATCCCCCAAACAGACAAGAAGAGCACAGAGTACAACCACTTTACGGTTGACAATTTTTCCCTACGATACTTAAGACTCAAAAAAACAAACTGAATTTGACCACTAAGGACGCTCTATTTTACCCATGTGGAAGAAGGTAGTAACCAGATAAATTCCGAGAACCTATGATCGAAACTAGATGACAGGTGATGACCTCCTAGAAATTTTAAACAGGCAGACCTTGTTCTGAGACCAAGTATATTACAGTTCTAGGAAGTGGGTGGGTTAGGTACTCTGCAGTAAACTTTATTTCTAAGATTTCCATCATCTTTAAAATCTTACAAAGTAAAAATGACATCAGAGAACATTTTACATGTACAAAATAACCAGCAGTATACAAGACTTGCCGCGTACCACATTGGCGGGAGCGCTAGCAGCGGTCTTCTCTTCAATTTTACTATCTGTTTTGGCAACTCGAAGAGAATTTGCAGGATCAGAAGCTTTTTCAACCTAGAGATGAATACATTATCGTTCCTAACTATACATAATCAGTATACAATTATGCATAAATACATTTATTGACAAGTTAGAGAGTAAAATATTAAGGAAATGTTCCTTCTGGTAGTAAGAAATTTGAGAAAATCCTGTACAATGACCATTCTGTCCTACAGAAAGGCAGAGAGCAGGGGAGGTGACAGATCTCTGAGGGAGCAGGGGAGGGCTGAGGATGCAGCCCAGCACTGTCTGTAAAGTTCTCATGATTGGGGGAGGGGATGCTTCCACCCCAGAGGGCTGAGCACCCAATGCCCTGGCACACCTTTCCCTCAGGCCCCGCCCTGCCTTCCTGGAGGTGCAGCCCCCATGCCTAGAGGCCCCAGGGTTAGGCAGAAAATTACAGGTTTGAAGAATGGCTAGTAGAAAATTTCCCATGGACTGGATCTATGAGAAAGTTTTATTTAATAAAAAACTATGCCAATCAAATATGCATGGAGTTTTGGATCAGAAGAGTGATTTTAGAATTCCTCAGTCTCTCCAACTTCACATTTATGTTTAGTGACGTCAGGGATCCCTAGAGAAGTTCCTGCCACTAGAACTAAACAGAATCTCCTGGAACACTTCCTGCAAAGATCGAATCTGGCATCCTGTAGTTGGTGACTTACCAAAACACAAATGGAGTGTAGCTATGGTAACCACAGCCACTTATTACGTGGAAACCTTCACCAAATCACACATCAGATGCTCAGCATTAGGACGCAGGCCCCTGAGCAGTGTTTTAGCCATGACCAGATGGCTGTGTTTGTGTCTTTTCACACGACAGCTCACTTCCACCCAGATGCTGATGCCTATTATTATATTGCAACCAGCAGGTGTCTAAGGCCAATTAAAAAATCAAGAAGCACAGACCTAGGGAACAGAGATCCTCTAAAGCCGCAGCAGAAGATATTTTACTCACTAAAGTCCATTCTAGTTTCTGCTTTCTTAGAGGTTCCTCCATTTACAGACCTGCCTAACGTGGGAAGTTTCCTGGCAGAAAATCAGCTAAGCCATTGAAAACTCACCGGCAAGACCTCCGGATGTTTCTCGGCTTCATCATCCTGTTCTTCATTTACGTTGGATGCAGCAAACACTTCAAACTGGCTGAAATCTGCAAAATTTGGTTGTTCTGGTATCTGCTGAGGTGAAGTACTAGTGTGAGTTATTAGGCCATCAGCATCCACTGGGCGATGCACAACGGGACCAGCAGCCTGCACGATGTAGGAGGGAGGAACACACATTAGTGTATGGCTGGCTGCAACCTTCTCTGAAAATGCATTGTACTGGTAACTTTGTTGACTGTAAATTCAGGGAGGTGCACTACAGTGCATCTAGCTCTAAAAAACACCATAAGTGAAATGCTGAGACACTCAAAAAGTGAAGAAGAGAAACTTTCGATAAGAAAGATCCTTTTAGGGGCAACTGGGTGGCTCAAGTGGTAAGTATCTGACTCTTGACTTCTGCTCAGGTCCTTACCTCATGGTTTGTGAGATCAAACCCTGCATGGGCTCGGTGCTGACAGCACGGAGCCTGCTTGGGCTCTCTCTCACCCTCTCTCTGCCTCTCCCCTGCTCATGCTCTCTCGTGCTCTCTCAAAATAAATAAATAAATAGATATTTTTAAAAGGGGATTACAAAAAAGATACTCTTACAAAATTCTTATTGCAAAGAAAGTACATCCAAGGACAGGGAGGGTCTGGCCCGACTCTCAGATTCTCCACTTGCATCTATTTTTTTTAATTGGGCTTCTGCAGAATAGTTTGTGCTTTAAAAGTTATTTTTATTTTATTTTGTTTTATTTACTTTTTTTAATGTTTTATTTATTTTTTGATACAGAGACAAGAGCATGAGAGGGGGAGGGGCAGAGAGAGAAGGAAACACAGGACCGGAAGCAGGCTCCAGGCTCTGAGCTAGCTGTCAGCACAGAGCCTGACACGGGGCTTGAACCCGACGCGGGGCTTGAACCCACGAACGAGAGATCTGACCTGAGCCGAAGTCGGAGGCTCAACCGACTGAGCCACCCAGGTGCCCCAAAGTTATTTTTATTTTAAAAAATGTTCCGTTACATTTCTAAGAAGGCTATCTTTGAGCGTAGAAACTACTGCTCTAGCTATTCTCCCAATACTTCGGGTTACTTCCCTCCGATTTGTCCCCCATAGCTCTGCTGGAGCAACCCTTCTGAGACCTTCAACATAAAAATACATGTATTGAGTATCGAATTTTGGCCAATCACAGTGAACAAAAAAATAAGGTCCATGACTTAAGGAAGCAGAGAGTCTAGCACAGGATGAGAGACAAGAAAACACGGAATTAAAACGCAGTATGAACAGTTTCATGACGATGGACATACAGGACGATACAGGAATAAATCTGTTGTCTCTTCCATGCTTATCTCTTAAAAATTCTCCATCTCTATAAGAAAAATTCTGTCCTTCTTAGTGTGATCTGGAGGCGCTCTGCCCTTCCCCCCTCTGCAATTTCATTCCCCATCACCCCAGCTGCCCCGAAGGAACTCCTCTTCCCTTGGATATGCCAGGCAATGTCATTCCTTCTTATCGGAGGGTCCCCTCCCCAAGAAGAACTACTTCACCTCTCAAGTCTTTGCTTAAAGCCTTACTTCCTTCATTGTA
The DNA here is from genome assembly GCF_006229205.1 of Suricata suricatta. Taxonomy (NCBI): domain Eukaryota; kingdom Metazoa; phylum Chordata; class Mammalia; order Carnivora; family Herpestidae; genus Suricata; species Suricata suricatta. Next base: position 120,054,307 of record NC_043706.1, read on the forward strand.
CTTACACCTCTGCAATATGACCCTTGACCTTACTAGCTAGAAAAGCTGTGCCAAAGCATTTTTCAGACACGCTTGGTGCAGCATTTCTGTTGTAATTGCTGTTTATAGGTCTGTCTTTCCCACTAGGCAGTTCTTGAATCAAGTGACCAACTCACTGGGTTTCCAGTTTAACCCAAAAAAGTATTTTCGCTGGTACTTTAGATAAAATAAATACTGGAATCTTTGAATTTCAGTATCCTAGTCGTAAAGATTAAGAAACCATTTTAACTTCAAATAACTAACTTCATTATCAGGATTTAACTTGGAAAAATCAGCCAAATTCATTCATGTAAAAGGTAGTCAGCCAGCCGGTCACATAAGACTAACAGCTATATCCAGAATCTGTCTTAGAACAGATTGGATGGAAACAATTTCGACCTGGCAAGGATCCAGGGGTCATCTAACGCTTCCTCTACTGGTGGCGTACCATCTCCAGAGATGCAGTGAGGGCACTGAGTCGCTGCTCGACCCAGGACACAAACGGACATCTCCTACGCCCCACCCACGTTCTTTCCGCTAAACCTTCCCCTGGTCCACTTTTAAGCTTCTTTCAAAAAATAACTCCAATCATTATTCTTGACTTCTCTGAATGACATGCTCATCAAGAATGGCAAGTAGGTAATTCCCAGTCTTCAAAACAATTCTAGAGCAGCAGCAAGCACGTGACAGAGGTCAGAGCGCTCAGTGGTGAGCGCACGGGAGAAGTACCTGTGCAGGCTGTGGTCTTGGAGGCACTGCAGGAGGATGGGCGACAACCCCCACTTGCTGTTGGCCTGAGTAAACACACAAGTTGTCGTTTTAGTACACCCTTTGCTAGCACAACAAACAGGCGGAGTGAACGTGACGCAATGATGAAGATTTTTAAGAATGTTTGGTAACATGCTCATGAACATGACATGCTCATCTCCCTAATACTACGCAATCTTGGCTTGCTTCTCCTGTTTCTGAGTGCTCTTCAGCTATAAAATACGCAGACTTCCAAATTTTCTCTTTTCATTCACTCTATCATTTCTATGTAAATGATTCTCATATAATACAATCTTTCTTAACCCGTAAGTCCAATGGCCTTGTTATTATGTCCCTTTTTCTTATCATTCCAAACTCATAATGTCCAAGACAGAACATCATCATCCTCTGCTCCTAAATTTCTATTTTGATCAACACAATAACAAAAGCACCAGTCACATAAAAATGAAAGCCTTGGAGGGAGTTACGTGTCTCCTCTCTTCTCTGTCAGCTAACTGAAGACCCGTCAGCTTTCCTCCTTAATCTCTCCACATGGCTCTTTTCAGATCTCTTATGGAATCTCTCAGGTTCCCATCTCCTATCATTTTAACTCAAACACATTAAGAAAAAAAAAGTCCTCTCATTTGACAGCTTTTAAATTAAAATTTTTCCTTCAGATGAATAAAAAAATGAGACATATTGAGAGAAAATAAATGCTGTGCTCTTTAATGAACTTTAAAATCAAATGATAATCGGCATTACGATTCTCTAACCCCTACCTGTGGTGACTGCAAAGGTCCGGTTCATATCTAAAGATGATGATCTGGAATGAGAAGGCTGAGGCCTCGGAGGGGGAGGTGGTGGTGCAGCGCTATCAGGCGACGTTCCAGAATGAGACCTACAAAATCCGCCCGTTACAACTGGTCATGCTACTGGTACTGGAGCTTTCTGCTTTTAAAGCATTCGACTTGGCTATCAGCAAAGGATCACACTGGCGTGACATTTTCTCAAGTACGTGTTATAAGTATGCCGACGAGAAGAGAGAAGACTTTATGACGTACATTAAACAAAATAATTATTTAATGGGGCAAATACTCTTTTACTATAAAGGATAATTATACATTTAAAAAATTTGAAGAGAAAGTTATTAACACGAATTCAAGGTAGACTGCAAACCTAGTAACATTTTTCCCCATTCAAGTAAAGGTAATATTCATTTGTAAAATCATTTTCAAAAAAGAGAAACTTCACTTTCAGATATGGTTAGCTTTCAACTTCTTTAAAGCGTGAAGTCTGGTGAACTGAAGTGGAATCTTGCCCAACTATCTGCGGGCCCATTCCTGCGTCCCCACAGGCCAGCTCATCGCTTAGGGGACTGTCCTCACTTTCGACCCACCCTAGAGATTCACTTTTTTGCCACCAAAGTGTTCTGTATTCTGACAAGTGTCTCAGAGACTCTGGCATGTGGATCTTCACTTACAGAGATAAAAAGGATAGAATAAAACCCAAGATGACTGAGAACTCTAAGAAATACAAAAGAATTCTGGGAAGAAGCAGGCCTCGCCTCTGGAAGCTCTACTGAGATTCTCTATTACTTGTCTGTCCATACCTCTTCCTTACTGAGCGGGTGTAACAGGAGAGGGGCAAGATCCCCTGTCCTGTACACGGATTTTAGTGGATGGTTAAGTTAAGCCCTTGCAGACAAATCCCTGGCCACCCGCACCCTACCCCACACCGTTTCTATCTGTGTCTGACAAGTTCTATGTCGCACATGTCTTCAGGGAGGGCGTGCTTCTAGATGGCATCTCAAAACTTGCCACCAGGCTCTAAGAGGAAATCTGTACACTTAGTACTTAAGTAGAACTGTTTACCTGCACAAGGACCATATTAAACTGCTAATGCTACAGCTCTTCTCAAACCTTCCACAGACTACCACGGGGTTCCTTTTGCTTTCCTATTAGAGTTGGAAAGAATCAAAATTGTTTCCCTTCTACATAAACCAGTAGGTAACCTAACAGCATTCAGAGAACTGAAGACTAGAGAAAAGTAATTTATACTTGGTTCTAAAATAATTCTCAATATTACAATGTGACAAGAGATTTTCATAGGCTTTTCATTGACAGAAATACTGACCTTTGATGAGTTACACTGTTTCCAATCTGCTCTGGGTCCGAAGTAAAAGAGTCTGAACTACTGTACCCATCTGCTGATAAATGGGATATAGCCTATTTAATAATAGCTTTTATCCACTTTTTACTCTACTCTAAATAAATATGATAATTATTACTTCAAATCAGAGATATTCGAAGATTGGGTAATAGTTTAACAGTTCATCCTAGTGTCATTAAATGTAAAAAATTAAATATAAATCAAATAAATCATGGCATAGTTACACAACAAAATACTATACACACAGAACAAGTTATACTCTAGAGAAGTTAATATAAATAAGAATAAAAAATATGCATAAACAATAAAACTTAATGAAATTAGCCAGAGGTTCACCATTTTTCGCCTGAGAAAATATTGCTGCCAATGTCCCAAAGTCTTATGAGGAGCAGAGAACCCAGAGGGAGCCTAGTGGTTGTGGTATAGCATCGGATTTTAAACCAGAAATTCCAGGGACAATCGGAAGAAACACGAACACTGCTACTCACTCACAAGGATTAAAAATCGAAGGGCCTGGTTATTTGGTTTAGTTCCTTTTCAAAATGTACCCCTTTCCTTTTTCTTATCAAATAGTGAATTGTTTAACTGTATAGGAAATATACTGAAATTACTCGGTTTTCATTTGGATGCTCAAACTCGAGACGTCCCAAACTCACCTTCCCTCCTTCCCCAACAAACCTGCTCTTCTCACAGCCTTCCTCAGTTCCCAGTGTATCAGGCCCAAGTTCCCTGAATGGCCCTTGACCTCCCACCGCCGTCCTATATCACAGGTAAGCAAATCCCCTGTACTTTTCCCGCCAAATCGAGTCAGAAACTGACCACTGCTGCCATTCCAGGCCAAGCTGTCCTCTTCTCTGGCTTGTATCATTCTACTATAGTCTAAATGTTATTCTAATATTGCCCTGTTTTGACTCTTGCTTTCTTCAGGCCTGTTACCAAGACAGCAGCACAGTGATCCTGGTAAAAAAAAGTCAGACCACATCACTTCTTTGTTCAAAACCTCCTAACGGCTTTTCATCGCATTCAGTGAAAGCCATTCTCACATTGCTCCCTGATGCCTACTCTAAATCAGGGCTTCATGTGCCTTAAACATCCTTCCTCCAGCTATCCAAAGCCAAATCGCTCATCTCCTTCAAGTTTTAACCCAAATGTCATCTTTCGATAGGATCTTCTTTGACCACCTTATTTAAAATGTCACACCCTCTTCCTTTCCCAGCTTTCTTATCCAGTGTGTTAATTATTTCCTAAGATATGAGTTCCTTTTTTTTTTTTTTTAAGTTTTTGTTTTACATCCCTTACTGAATGTAAGCTCTATGAGGGCAAAGATTTTTTTTTTTCTGTTTTAACTGCTGAGTCCCCAGGGTCCAGGACAGAGCCTGGCACACAGTCTTCCAGGAACATAGGCTGCATAGAAGAATATACACAATTTACTGTGAGAGAGAGAAAGGGGCTGGTGGGCAGAGTCCTGGACTCAAGGCGGCTGAGAGGGCTGGCAGCCCGAGGGCCTGCCTCGCAGCAGGTCCGGGGCGATGAGCAACCACTGACTCCTACCGAGGGCAGGCAGGACGTCTCAAAGGGCCGACTGATCTCTGCTTGATTCCGTAAAGTTCTATCACGTAGCTATACATCTGAATTATTCACTCTAAATCCAGACTCACTCAACTTGAAACAGAAGCTATAATGCTTTTTTTCACTTACCTACAGTATTTCCAGAAGCAAATTTCACCGATGAATTTATCTTATTTTCCTCCGACAGGTCAGATGTTTTCACAAGTAATGGGCTAGTGGGATTAGTATGATCTAGTAGAGAATTAACAGGTGAAAATACAAAAACTGAATTAATAAATTCAGAAACCTCAGGGTTCAAGACTTCATTTAGGTATTTCAAAGAAGCAGCAGGTAAACCTCAAGAGATATAAGACAAAATAGTATTTTTAATAAAAATATAAGCTTGTTTACACAGAATTTTGTTTTCTGCCATAACAGAAATGTCACCTTGTATGTTCATACTTCATTAATTTTATCCCTTCAGGGTAATTACTTAAATAAAACACCACATAGAAGGTTGTAAAATAAGTAGTTTATGGGGCGCCTGGGCGGTGGCTCAGTCTGTTAAACGTTTAATTTTGGCTCAGGTCATGATCCCAGGGTCATGGGATCAAGCTGTGTGTCAGCATCCTTGTTAAGCATGGAGCCTGCTTAAGATTCTCTTTCTCTCTTTCTCTCTCTCTCTCTCTCTCTCTCTCTCCCTCCCTCTCTCCCTCCCTCTCCCTACCCCTCCCATGTACCCGCTCTTTCTCTCTTAAAAAAAAAAAAAGGTAATTTATGATGTTGACTTATATAGAAAATAAATACACCTCTGAGAAGCCCTAACTAAAACATTTAATCAGAAAATAAGGAGAAACTTCAAGAGTTCAAGCAAAACATATAATTTTAAAGCTAAAATTTATTTTAACATATACCTCTTCAGTTAAAAATCTGAACATACTTAAAATGTAAATTCACAACAGTGATCATAAAAACCCACAGGGTATTAGAAAAGTCACATTTTGGAGCACCTGAGTGGCTCAGTCGTTAAGTGTCCAACTTCGGCTCAGGTCATGATCTCACTGTTCGTGGGTTCAAGCCCCACGTCAGGCTCTATGCTGATAGCACTGAGCCTAGAGCCAGCTTCAGATTCTGTGTTTCCCTTTCTCTCTGCCCCTCCCTTACTCACGGTCTATTTCTCTCTTTCTCTCAAAAATAAATAAAACATTAAAAAAAAAAAGTCACATTTTCCAAGTGTCCTTATTTTAAAACTTTATAATATAAATTCAACTAACATAAAATGAAAACTACACACACGCCCACATAGAGATGTATACTTGTAGAAAGTACTATGGTAGAAAAGTGAACGACCAGGAAAGGAGTCCGAACGCCCAGGGAGTAACCGCGCACTCCCGTCTGCCGCTGATCTGCAGCCCACCCGGCGAGAGCCTCCTCACCACTGCCAGTTCTCTTCAGCTCCATCTCCTGCATGTGGATCTTGCTCGGAGTCATACGGATGGGAACTGGATGAACAATAGCGGTATCCTGGAGACACATGGGGGGAAATACAGACTCTGTATTAAAAATGCCAAGCTGGCGCCATGAAATAATGAAAATTAACAACACTTTAAAAAGTGGTGGATAGACTTGCTTATTCATGCTAAGGCAAGCATAATTAATTTCTTAATTAAAAGTTTCAGAATTATATGTAAAAAATCAGGTTCACTATGCATGCCCAACAAGCTGATTTCTTTTACAAAAAGTACATTTTAACTTGAATGGTTAAAGATTTGAGTGAAAAAAAGATCCATAAAACAACCACTGAAGATAATAATCAAAGGCAAAGTGTGAGAAGATCTCATGAAATCATATAAATCTGAACCATTGAGGTTCAAGTCAACTATTTCAAGAGAACCCAAACACTAATAGCTGAACTGTTTTCACTGTACTGCTGAAAAAAAAATTGACATTTACTTCTTCCTATATAAAACAAAGGTAATAAAGCTTGCTATATTTTAACAGTAGGCACGATACATACTTTCTACAGATTAGTTCTACAGAACTGTTTAAAAGTTCCACAAAGGCATGCATTTTTTAAGAGGAATAAGTAAGACTCCGACTCTAAACATTTTCACATTTTTCTTAAACCTTTTCATGGCTGTACTACATCTGAACTTCCTTCATGAGTATCAAGTGTAGTTAAAGGAGTAAGGAAACTGGCAAAATACTTTTGAAAAGAATGAAAAGAGCAAAGTAAGAAGAGAGGATGAAGACAAGCCTCTCGGAAAGAGAAGAAAAAGAGAAAGGTGCACCTGGGTAGAAGGCAGACCTGGCCCTGGGAGCGGAGACCCACTGGGGCAGGACCAGAACGAGATCAAGCATGTGGCTTAATAGCAGCAGACCAGTACTAAGGGGCGGGGGGGGGCTCAGCTCCTTCTGTGAAGAGTCAGTTCATATTTTGTATGTGCTGCTGCTAAAGACTGAATTGAGATCCTGAAATTTCAGATATCTAGCTATGAGTTACGTTTATAATTTAGAGTGAAAGATAATGACTTTTCAATTTAAGCCAGACACTATTTTTGCTTGAGAGCACCAGGTAACGCCAAGCGTCTGCTAGAGAAAGTTCAGATCCATCACATGGCCTCTTGTTTGACAGGTCTCCGGGGCTTGCTCTCATATTCTCTACATTCAACCAATTTATCTCAAGTGAACTTTTTGGTGCAATTATACTGATAGACCCATTCTCAGCAATTTTCTGCCCCCAAACCAGCAAGATCATGGACAAAGTTCTAACATTTCCTCTATAACTCTAAAATTACAGTTCTAAATAGGAATATTATATGTGGCTATCTTTTAACAATACACTTTAAGATGTTCTGTTTTTATAATTTTAAAGATGTTCTTTGTTGTATTTATGGTTATAAAAAAACACGGCTTTTGGAATAAATACTACTTTCTTAACTTGCAATTTTGTGGCAGAAATAAATGCCACGAAAATCAGAATTTAAATTAATAAGACAAGGTCAAAGGAGAAAAAAATGAGTTCATGAGGTAAGTTCTTATTCTAAGTCCAAAACTAGGGGAAAAGACAAGCCAAAAAACCCCCCTTACTAGATGTTTTAACTCATAATATTCATTTAATATATATTGTGTGTTAATAAAATCAGATAATAAAACTTATAACACTTGGAACTATTAAGTAACCTTTTCATATATTTCCAATACAATCCATGGAATTCATGATAATGACCCCAGGAAAGGAAAATCATGAATGCGCTAGTCATTCTCCAAATAACTTATGTTAAGTGTCTGTGCCAGCAAATCGGTTCTGGTCACAAACTGGAGTCATGCAACCACGGGCTACCGGGAACCTGCGGCTGCTGTGGCCCGGGGGCCCACGAGCAGGACTAGGCGGCTCCTCACAGGGCTGTACACAGGTCACAGCCTAACCTCCAGCTGCCGTACATGCCAGAAGCTTCGCTTGTGGTGGAGATTTGCAGGGGGACAGAGAGCTGTGACGTTAGGCATTTCCACATCCAAATGAAGACCTGTCAATGCCTACAGGCTTCTGAGTCCTGAGCCATAAGATGCCATCGTAACACTTTCTCTGCTCCAAATTAGCATCCCCAAATATAAAAAGAGAGAAAAAAGTATAAAGACTGACGAGCAGGCTCTGCCCAGTTTCTTTTTCCTATTCACATCACCTCATCACCTTTAGGAAACTCATTCCTACTCACTTACGGCACATTTGCGTCATATATTTGGACATGATTTTATGTACATTACAAAAAATATATTATGCTCATTTATCTGTATTTTCTACTTGCCTTAAATCCCACTATCCTGTCTGAAGTAGCCTGCCTACTTCCCATTTCTGTGTCCCTCATCATCTTGCTCTCTCTCATCATCATGCTCTCTCGACCCCATCAATCCATCACACTGTTTCTGGCCCGAGTGATCTTCCCTAACTGCCTTTCTCACCTCATCTTGTCACGGCACTCCTGGCTTGCTCCTCGTGTCTATGATCCTTGGTCTAGCACACAGGGTTCTTCCCAGCCTGGTTTCAACCCCTGGCCCCTTCATTCCCCAACCCCACTACACTCTTGCCACTCACCAGATCTGCTTGTGATATTCTCTCTGCTTGGCATGCCCTTGTCCACTTCTAGAAAGTCACAGTTGCACTCAAACCTCAGCAGGCAAACAAAACCTCTTTTGTTAAAACTTTCTCTAGAGAGTATAACAGGCATCTAGAAGGGGGCTCCACCAAACCATGTGAGTTGGCTGGGTATAATCTATAAGCAAACTAAACTTCCTTTTTATACCCCGAGTTACCCAGAAGCTCCGTAGCCCTCACGATCAGGCATCTATCAATGCAAAGACCAGAGAATCACACTTCTCATCAGCCTAGAATTTAGTAGCAGAAGCAGATTCTACCAGAAGCCACTAATGATAAAGTAGTTCAACAAAAGCCATCGAGTTTCTGGAAATGAGATGTCGGAAACTCAATTTCACTACAATTCTGGGAGCCTAACAATTACCCATCTCAGTTTACACACGGGGGTCACTGTGCTGCGTGACACAGCTGTCTCTAAGTGCTACAGAGAAGTGTGGGGCTTTTCACAGACTTTTACCTTATTGAGCAAATGGCTAATTATGAATTTTAGCTTTAAAGAATATTCCATTAAATATTTCCAACACTGTAAGGTATGTAAATTCATACTGGAACTCCATGGTATTTTTCTCTTAGGTGATTCTCCTCTAAAGTGTGTGGACCTTACTTACTCACTTATAACTATTTATAGAAGACTTGCAAAGGGTCATTTGGGATTGTGGGCATCCTCTGTGTTCTTCAGAAGGCAGTCTGCCAGGTAAGTATTGAACGAAGGGTAAGAATTTAGATCCTCAATGGGAGCAGGGCATTCTCTTAATGCAAGGTTTAAAGTGAGATTACTAATTGGGGAACAAAGTTTAGATTTCAGTTTAACATCATAACAGAAAAAGGATACTTTTAGGTACCATATTATAAACAGTTAAGACTGCCAGCTTTATCAAGTTTAGAGATCTAAATTTAAGTTAAAAATAGCAATTAACATTATTTCCTAGAATCTCCCGACACACTAGAGATCAAAAAAATATATCATTTTAAACATTAGAGCCAGAATTTACAAATTTGGGTATTTTCTCCAAAAGGTTACAAGAACATCAATATTATGAAGTTAAATATTTCCTAGCATTTCCTGCCAGTCATGAATCAATTTATTTTGCCTCTGAGTTTTATATTTTTATATATAATGTTCTTTCCTGGCCTGAGAAAAAAATCATCATACCATGATTATTTTCACCTTTCTCAAGGGTTAGAGAATAAAACAGAGCATGTCTTTGTTGCTACATCAAACTTGCCTTCCCAATAAAGTACATCTATCAGTATTTTACATAAAAACTGACGATGTAAATAGAGGAATAATACGGAGAAATACAACTTAGAGCAAAGGTAAACTGTCTTTCAGCTTATAGCACCTGTCACTTCCCAAGAGCCTTAACTACAGCTGCTAATAAGCAGCAGAAATCATATTTTGCTTGTTTATCCCTCCTTAATTTTCAGATCAAAACTTGAAGATTCATGCCCCCCCGAATGGCAGTAAGAGAAGCAAAAGACACAGATGGTCTACGACCTCAGTAACTGGCCCATAATCAATAAACTATGTAACAGACACTCAGAACACTCGTACTCTGTTTTCAATGTAACAGCATCTGCGCTACTTCACAAATAGATACCAATTCTTTAAAATTATAAAGCACACAAAAGATCCATTAACTTAAACTACTAAACATGTACTACTATCTCTAAATGCCATTTCTTCCAAATCCACATTAAATAAGGCTACTTCTAGATTAAAAATTAATGGCTGTCTTTGATCAGAAATATCTAAAAAGAATGACTTGCGTCACTTTTTCCGTATCTTTCCACTCAACTCTTTTTTTTTTAAATCCTACCTTTACTCTCTTCTTCCCTTCCTTCCTACTTACTTCCTCTTTTCTTTTTGAAAAGTGCTTATTAGCATGTCCTTCTCTTTAAGAGAAAAAGGAAAAGGAAAAGCAGGAGTGAACAGTGAGAAGAATGGTTAATAGGTACAGTTTTGAAATTTTTAAATAATTTGAAGGATGAGTTGGGCATATATGAAATTAGTTCTATGGGGACAGAATTTATCTTTTAAATCTGAGATGTGAACTTTGTAGCATTTTCAAAGCAACACAGCGAGCCACAGGACGACAAGACGGAGGCTCTCTTGCACAATGGGAATCTGTGACCAACGACTCTGTATTCTTTTGCCAAACTTGATCTCTATAACAGAACTCAACATACTGATTAAGTCAAAGCCATACCATCTGGACTGTTAAAATAAAAGAGGACACTGGTATTTACATACATAGTACATATTACATGATGTGTAAGCATACAAATGAAACAGTATTACTGTCACTCACTGAAATACACAGTATATGTTTACTAGAACATACACTTAATTAGCAAATGAAAACAAGGTCAGCTAAATCAATTTTCACAAAATGCTTCCTTAGACACATATACCAGATTTTAAAAACATAGTTTTCTGTCACCAAAATAACTAGAAAATACAAAGAATGATAAAAAAAATTTTTTTCTTTCTACCATTAAGCACACAAAAATTGAAAAGCCTGCCACCATTTCCCTCTAAGCACTCCACTCAATCATGCACATCGGCTAAAAACCATAATGAATGGAAATTTGGGTTAATAAAATTAATTTCAAACAAGCAAGCTAAGTGATTGACTTACAGGATCAGCTGGTGCAATGTTAGAATCAAATTGGGTCAGAGTTTGTGAGCTTGAAGAGCGTTCACTAAATGTCTCCCACTGCTGAACAGACAGAGGAGAGACAAGTCAGCACGGTGAGAAAGATGGAGTCAAAGATCACTGGAGAAGATTTAGCAAAGTAATTCAGAGGTTGCACTGCAAGTTGAGTTTCAAAGGCCTGATAAACTTCCGAAATTTCTATGTCTCCATAAACATTTTACACTTCTCTCTGCTGGGTCATCTTAAAATGGAAGGCGGGCAGCTTCACGTTCAAACATATAATAACAATTTACTGCAATCTCAACGGGAGAGATTCGAAGTCTCACAGAATTAAAACTCAAAACATATTACAGGAACAGGAGCTGAGTGACATATACAGCAACAGAGTAAAAATGTGACGGGGTTTGTCTTGACTAGAAAAAGAATTACTTCAGATCCCTCTTTCAAAATCCTAATGTCAATGTACTGATTTGGTGATGCTAATGAATCCTGCCGACCGGAGTTTTGGGCAGAGCAAAGCAAGTCAGTGTGACTTGCCAGTGCGACCCCTGAAAGACGGTTCTATTATGTACGTGCACAGATTTTATCCATAGGGAGAGATATTTAATAAAATGTAATTAAGATCAAATGAAAAGACTTCCAGAATTAATATATGTTTGAGCTTATGTCAATCTGTAGCAAGTCACCCCCTGCCATGAGCACTGCGAACAGGGCCATGCCAGACCACAAGACAGAACTGCCCGTCAGGCACCGCCCCCCGCCCCATGCCAGAAAAATCAGAATGCGGCCACAACGAGAGCAAATCAAGCGTCTGAGTTTGTGTTATATATAGAAGACATCTTTTGATAAGAAATACTACTCCTCTAAAAGAGGTACACAAATATCATACCTCTTCAAACAGGTGGAGTGATAATATGTTAATTTTAGTAAATTCCATTTGTTTGGGAGATCTTAGTAATAAAATAGCTTAAGAATTTTATATCAAAATTGCATTAAAATTATCATTAAAATTTGATTAAGAATGATCAGTTATCCTCTGAAGAAGGAAAAACGTCCACACATATACACTATATACACACAAATGTTTACACAGAGACACACCTACTCTAGTAACCAAAATCCTTTCTATAATTCAGTGTGAAAAGTATACATTTTTATGCTTCAAAGTTCGACATACTATTTAAAATAGTGATATTCAATTTGAGAAGATATGTAGAAATTAAAGATTAGCAAATGTACTGATGAAAATAATCTACAAAAATAGGTAATATAATCACTCAACAGCTCTCCCTAAAATCATAAAAATTACGATATACTAAGAAATACTGATGCATTCAAAATGATTCTTGAATAAAGAAAACCCACGATAATTCACTTTCATCATGGACACCACTTCAGAGATGTTAATATCATTAGTTTCTTCAGTAATTACTGTTGCAGGGGTAGAGAGGAAATGTTTAAAATCATAATTACCTAATTATGGAGAAAAGTTTAGATGCAGAAGATTTTTGCCAAAAAAAACAAAACAAAACAAAAAAAACAAAGGCATTACCAGGGCGCCTGGGGGGCTTAGTTGGCTAAGCGCTCTGACTCTGGCTCAGGTCACGATCTCACAGTTTGTGGGTTCGAGCCCCACGTGGGGCTCTGTGCTGACAGCTCAGAGCCTGGAGCCTGCTTCAGATTCTGTACCTACCTCTCTCTCTGCCCCTCCCCAACTCGTATTTGGTCTCTCTCTCTCAAAAATAAACATTGAAAAAAATTAAAAAAAAAAAAAAGCATTACCTGTCTTATCTGGTGGCATGAAGTTTTACTTGGCTTTGTAAGATTGTGTGTAAGCTACCGGCTACCTGGAAAACAGCGCCACCCAGAGCTTCACTCTAGTATAACAGCTAAGAGCACAGGCTCTGGAACCGGACTGCTGGAATCCTATCTACGCTGTACAACCTCAGGCAAGTTATTTAACCTCTCTGGGCTTCAGTTTCACCATGTAACACAAGGCTAATAATACCTGTAGCACAGGATTGTGGTGAAGCTGTAAAGGGTTAATACATGTAAGAGCTTTGAGAACAGAGCAGGCACAGCAAAATTTATGCTCAATAATCGTTAGGCATCATGATTGGTGTTAATCAGTGCCCTGTCCATATGTGCAGGTGCTGGGTAAGTATCTGCTGAAAGAGTATTAGTGCGTTGTGGTAGAATATTAAAATATAATTTAAATTGTATGCCCTAAGTATATATTTTTATAAATATTATTAAAATGTCTCAAAAATCAATGTTAGTTTTAGTAACATTTTGATTTTCCATATGTAGTAAAAGAAATTGTGACACTCATAAACTTTTCAGCAAATACTACAAAATGAAACTTGCTAGAATATTTAAGGGAAAATGAAACAACTAAAATCAGAATTTGAAGTGCCTCCATTCCTAGTCTTTAATGATTGCATGCAATTTTACTGAGAATGAAGATGGGCTTTAGAAATGAGTTACTTTAGAATGAGTTGCTTTATTTATGAACTGATATCAATGGACTATAAATATTCCTTTAATCTGATGGTGTTTTTAAAAATGAAAATAAATGCAACGAAAATCAGTGATTCCAAAAAAACTGACCATACTTTCTATAAAGCCTCTCTACTATTAAGTTCTTTTTTTTTTTCCTACCAGTAAATTCTTTTAAGCCTTAATTTCTCCCTCTAAAAACCATTTAAACAGTTATTTGGTGATATATGTATGTTACAATGTCCCGGACACGTATCTGTGATTATGTCATAAAGCAGCTGCAAGCACTTTAAACTTGCCAGTTCCTTCTCTGCCTTCCAACTGTATAAAATTAACTAGTGTCCCTTCCAGCCAGTGTTTTTCAGCCTTTAAAATACATGGAAAACATAGAAAGCTTAGAATTTTTCCCAAAACAACACATTTTTAGATCTGTAGCACTATAAGAGTGGTATTAAAAACCAAAAGAAGAAAAAGAACTTGTTCACAAAGAAAACTGCTCTAGCAGGCTGGGCGGTGGTTTTCAACAGGAGCTCTACACAGCACTAGGGTTTAACAGTGTGTGGGGGGCGGGGAGGAGCCCCCGGCCTTCTCTTTTTCTAAGCACAGTGGCCCTACTTCTGTGGCTTTCTACAGTGGAGTTCAAGTGATGGGGGATGGTGGTGGATTCGTCTCAATCCTGTTTTGCATGCTGTGCTTGGTCTTACACAACTTATCTTTTAACCACTGTATTTAGTAGTTAAATCATTCCACTTTGGTTAGATAGAACTAAATTATTATAAATAGCCTGGGTTGCAGAAAATGTTTTCACGTGGAAAGCTGAATGAGCGGCTTCTTCTCACACTCACTTGCAATGCTGAGATTCCAAATGTATTATCACCCACCTTGCTTATAGGAAGAGGAAGACAGCATGATTGGGGGCGCGGGGGGCGCCTAGTTGACTGAATATCGAAGGACCCGTCTCTAACTCTTAGCTCCAGACCCTCGCTGGCTCTGAGCTATCTTGGCCAAGACACGCACCCCTCTGTTAACTTCATGTGTCTGCCCCATCTAACTCACGGCTTTAGTGGGAGTAAGTGCTGGAAACCAAATGAATGCTATATTTATTATGAAAAAGTACTCTGAAGATCTCCGTCACATAATTATAAAAACATTTATCACAGTCCTACTGGATATGTTCTCTCATGCCCGCACACCGACAGAGCTATCTGCTGAAATTACTCTGGCACTTCTTACCTGAAAAGTTACTATTAGTAAAAGAAAAGGGAAGGTCTGCTAACCTCACTGCTCTGATTCAACTCAGGCCACGTCTGGTTTAGCGACGGCATTGATGGGGACTTGCTCGGAGGTGCTTCCGCAGGAGAGCCCGAATAACCTACCTCACCTGGCTGATCCCCAACGTCTGCAATCGAGAAACAGAGAAATTCTCTATGAACAATACATTTTCGTTTAGCAATATTTACTTACAAAAAGAAACCTAACAGATTTTCAAAAACAGTAATTTATAATCTGAATTTCCTTTCCTTATGATCCCCAAAGAAACACGTTAACAATCAAATAATCAGGCAATACTTCTTACTGCTACTTATTGTTAACTCAAAACCATAGTTTTCCATGAAAATAAAATCTAGTTAGGCATAAACAGAAAAAAAGTGTTAGACAAAACACCAAGGTAATAGGCACATGCTCTGAATCATTTTCTTTTCTTATTTATTTATTTTTAATTTTACCTGGCTAGATGTCTTTATTATTTAAATTCAAGTTAGGTCAACATATGGTGTAATAATGATTTCAGGAATAGAACTTAGTGATTCATCACTTACTTATAGAACCCAGTGCTCATCTCAACAAGTGTCCCCACAACGCCCATCCCCCATTTAGCCCACCCCTCCCCCACCCAACTCCCCTTCAGCAACCCTCAGTTTGTTCTCATTATTTAAGGGTTTCTTATGGTTTATTTTGAGTCATTTTCTAATGATCTTACACCAGTTCCCAGAGTGTATTTCATGGAATATTAATGATTAAGGTTCTTTAAAAAACCGGGCTTCCTGTTCAAATAAACGTGGTGACCCTCTACTCTAACTCCCTGTTGGACATCCCATGCACACCTGAGCATCAAAGACTTGTAATGCCCTGGAGCAAATAAGCTTTATTTAAATCAGTTTTTCCCAAACACAAACCTTTTTTATCAAACAAAATCCTTCCACATTCCCTTCAAATATAATTTGGGAACTGATTTATAACTAATTCACTCACAGTTTCTCTTCAAATCTCCCCGTTACCAAAAAGCAGCATGTATTGGCAATGCCGACAGCAAAAGGAAAGGAAAGGTCCCAGGCTTGGGCAAGAGCAAAGTCAGTGAGCCAACATTTATGGTTACAGTGTACAACCACGTTCCAATGTAATTACATTCCAATGTAAAAACAGAAGGAATTTCAATGGTAACTAAACTCTCAATCCAATTTTCCCAAATTTTACATGGTTTTGAATATAATCTCAGTCTGAAAATCAGATTAATTACCAAATTAATGGGGAAGACCTAATCTACTGAAAACCTGCAACAAAGATACGATTCTAAAATCTGTCATGATCTCACTGTATGACCGTGGTCAAGTTGAATAAAACAGCACCTGAGTTTCTCCATCAGAAAGACAGACATTTGTCATTCTTAAACAGATGGCCTCTAACATTTTAGCAATATAAAGGTTTTTACCTTTCAATCAATTCATAAGCAAATCCTTTATATTTTAGTGCCTAACACAGGACCTAAAACTTAGCAGACACTCAAATATTTATTTGAGTTGCTTTCAGGTTCTCCATTTAAATTCATTCTCCTTTACTGTTACTTTCCTAAAACAAAAATTTTTTGTTAATATTTTGAAAAAGTTCTCAAAATTTCTCTTTGCCCCATTTGTTACATGTCTATCTCAAATTTCCCATTTATTTATCCTAACATAACTTCTTTAAGTTCTAATTTATAGTCCAGCATCATACTTTGATAAATTTTTGTTTTCTAAGATCAAGAATAGTTGCTATTTCTTTTTTCTTAATCCTGTCCCTTTGTCAATACATGTGTCGGAGTGGTATAGTGCCTCCTATAATATTCTATGAAGATTCAAAGCTCTTAGAGAAGAACTAATGAAACCATTATTTATGATAAACAGTAGCAACAAATCCATCATGGGGATAGCTTGTAGTTTTCAGTGTGAATGAAAATTAAGGACTTTTGTTTCCTATGATAACCAAAGGAAAGGAAGTTAAGAAAAGGAAGATATTGGCTATAAATCTGATGGTTCGCTGAAAGTGAAATGAGGGCGGTGAATGAAGAAATGTCCATCAGAGATACCTCAAGCAGGTATTCTTACAGAGAAAAATAGAATTAAAATAGTATTAACTATAAAATTATTAATTTTCAAAAGGACCTATCTACAGTCAAGATGGTATGAGTGAAGGTTGAAATGTCACCTCAGGGTAAACCGGGGCCCTGGTGTCGCTTTCCAGACTTTTGCTCTCCTGTCTCATCAGTCTTCTACTTACAAATTTAGGATCACTCTCTGCACCTACCGCCCCCCCCCCCAACTCCGGCTCAGGGCAATTACAATTTAGGGTATATTCTCGAAATCTCTTTGGTTCACTGGTACAAAACTGTACTGGGTCTAGCCTCTTGAGGCTGAGAAGTGAAAAGTTATTCACCCAAATAATTATACTTCATTATTATTCTAATAGTTATTTTCCTCAGGCAGCAATTCTCAAAGTGTGGTCCATGGACACCTGAGGGACCCCAAGACTCTTCTATGGAGTGTGAAAAGTCAAAATGGTTTTTGTAATGATAATAATGCTTTTTCCTGTGCTGGCACCTACAACAATGATTCAAAAGCAACGGTGGGTAAAACTGCTGGCTTATCAATAAGCAAGAATCAAGGCAGCGGCACCAACATACATTAGTCATTATGGTCTTCACCCCACACGTTCCAGTTAAAATAAACATGCATGGCAGCTTCACTGAAGAATGCTCAATTATCACACTAAAAGTTATCTTTATGAAATCTCAACCCTGAAAACACATCTTAATACTCTGCCTGCAAGAAAAAGGGAAACGTACATACAGATAAAGCAATCCACTCGATACCCAAGAGAACGGGGCTCTCAAGGAAAAGGGCTTGATGATTCAGGTGTCAGCTCAACAGGCCACTTTCTTCATGGAACACCATTTTCCTTGAAAGAATAGCTGACAAACTGTAACTATTCAGACTTGGGTATCGGACAGGCGTTTTCTCAAAAATGAATTAAGTGAGCCTGTCACTTCAAGGAAAACCAACTGTCTTCAGTATTTGTTACAAATGACAGAGTTCGAACTTTGAAGCAAAAAGAAGAATTTTGGGAAATGTGTAACCATGCCCACACTCTCAAGGGCTTCTCAATACTTCTCTGATAAGATAGGTTGTATTAACAAATATGCTTTTTTGATATTTTATAATAAAATGTCCCAATGTTTGAAAGGTCTGTATAACTCAATGAACTGATATTTTATAAATAATCAATGCACTATATGCTACAAAATCATGCACGGGGTGAAAGATTCATTCAAAGTGTATTCAAAGTGTAAGACAGACCTATGGATTTTGATGTAACAGTACAAACAATTCATCAATAGGATTTCAGCTTTCAATGAATCTTTAAGAAATTACTGTCTATTGGGTTTCGGAGTAGCACCAAAGAATAACTGTCAGTTTCTGAAAAGAGCCCTTTTACTGTTGAGATGGTGTTTTTTTCATGTTTAGAGACTGGCAACCTTCTTCGACAACGAGCAGGACAGCAAATATTTCTGGCTTTGCAGACTGCCTCTAGGGTCCCTGCTGCAGCCTTTCAACTACTGCCATGCAACAGCAGCCATAAATAATTCGGGAAGGAATCCAATACATTTCATATAAATTCAAATAAAATTTCATATGGTTTTCATGTGTCATGAAACACTGTTCTCCCTTCCCCCGCCCCTGACTGAAAACCCACAACCACGACCACCACACTCTGCTTGTGGACTCAACAAAGAAAGATGGCAAGACTGGCTTGGTCCTTAGCATTTAGTTTGCCAATTCTGATACACTTCAAACAAAAGAACATATCCAACAGACTGAATGCAGAAGCAAATATGAGAATCTAGCTGTCTTCTATTAAACCAGACATTTAAGAGGTTTGTAAAGATGTAAAACAATGCCATTCTTTTCATAATTTTTTTTTATTTTGAGAATACAGTTGTTTTCCTAAAAATATCTGTTAAGATGTAAAAAGATGTACTATTGCTATTTTTAGATAAAGCATAAAATCTCTATAATTTCTCATAAAATTTCTATAAGGGTGACTATTTTGTTTAATAGGGTAACTACCGATAGATCTTGTCCACATAAACTCTTTGTGGCTCACAATAAGTTTTAAGAATGTAAAGGCCTAAGACTACAACGTCAGAAAACTCACTGTTTTACAAAATCCAAAATTTATTTCTAGAATAAATTTGCAAAATTATGCATTGCTTCTTTCCTGCTTCATATATAGAACAACAAATGGTAGTAGGAAAAGAACAAATTACCTATTTCTAGAAACCAACCGTCATGAGACGGAGGAGAAGCACGAGGTCTGTAAATAAACTGCGTCTTTCTCCGGGGCTCCCTACAAACGCCAACCGAGAGCTTCCTGCCCAGCCACTGAAGGGAGTCTCTACGACCGACCGTGTCTTACAGTTTTACGCTCCCCTGATGCAGTGTTCCAACCTAGCCTCCCGCTGCAACACTGTGCCGACCCTGCCTCCCCCGAGGGTTCTGCTCTGCCCCTGACATCATCAGAGCATCAGGGCTGAAAAAGAAGAGCATAAGCCTATATTATCGGGTAAAGTAAACCCCGAAAGGGCTGTTACGCAGAAAGTACTTCCACGTATAAAAGTGGGTCTGGAAGACACAAGCCAGTGCGTCACATGGTCAATCTACATTTAAAGTTAGAAATGATAATATTAGAGGAGTGCAAACTGTAGTTTTAGGATCACACCAGAAAATAAAAACACTGTCAGTAGTTTACATCCTTCTAACCTCCAAAGATTCTGGAAAGTTCCCAGATTCAGGTCAGTACAGTGTGCCTGCTGACCAATCTCCTTAAAGACCTTTGTTTTTATTCTAAAGACCAAAGAATAAAAGATGCTATGGTTTTTGGGTGTAATTTGGTGGTAAAATTAATAAAAGCAAGAATTCAATCAGTGAACACTTACGGAGGGCCTATGCATACACATGGTAAATGAAGACACAGTATTAAGCAAGATGACAATGCCCCATTTATTTCCATAGAGCTCTAACACAGGAAGCCAGACGGTTTTCACTTCACTTTTGAGTTTCATATCACAATTGTAAAGAAAAAGCACAAAATTTGTCCTTTTGAAAAAAAATAATTTAAAGTATCAGTAATTATTTATATTACTCTATATTTAAACCATTTAAATTGCTCTAATATTCAAACCATAAGCCTTTATTTTTTTTAAAGCCTATTTATTTTGAGAGAGCACGAGCAGAGGAGGGGCACAGAGAGAGAGAGAGAGAGAGAGAGAGAGAGAGAGAGAGAGAGAGAGAGAGAGAGAATCCCAAGCAGGATGCACACTGCCAGCACAGAGCCGACATAAACCACAAGATCATGACCTGAGCCGACATTGGGAGTTGGATGTTCACGTGCCTGAGCCATCCAGGTGCTCCTAAATTGTACTCTTTTAAAGCCCCTACTGTGTCGTCTCTGTAGAGATTTTCTCCTTCAAGTGTGATCTAATCTTGTCATTGTCTTTGCCAGGAATCTGAGGAGTTCTAATCATTTTGACCAATTTTCATTAAATGGTGCATTTCTGCCAATATTTGTAATACAACACTCAACTACCTGGAAAGAAATGACAGTAATGTTAAGAATATATGTGTTAATGTGGGAGGGGAAGGCTTGAGAAGTAATTCCGTAGGTGTAAAGTTAATAATCAAGATTAGTGCATATTTTATTTTTTCCTCTGCAACTAAAGGCATGTGAGAATGTGAATTTTCAAAAATAAAGATTTGGGGATGCCCAGCTGGCTCAGTTACTGGTTGAGTGACGGACTTTTAGTTTTGGCTAAGGTGATGATCTCACAGTTCCTGAGTCTGAGCCCGTGACAGTGTAGAGCCTGCTCAGGATTCTCTTTCTCTCTCTAAACAAATAAATTTAAAAAGTATTTTTAAAATAAATATTTGGGATTCTTTGTATAAAGACATATGTATCCTTTTTGATATATATGTTACCCAAAAATCCATTAATAAGACATAGGTTAATTTAAGCCACATCTACATTATGGAATACACTGTAT
Source organism: Suricata suricatta (assembly GCF_006229205.1). Classification (NCBI taxonomy): domain Eukaryota; kingdom Metazoa; phylum Chordata; class Mammalia; order Carnivora; family Herpestidae; genus Suricata; species Suricata suricatta. The sequence goes on from NC_043706.1 coordinate 120,075,455, forward strand.
GATAAAGAATATGACAGCCCTATATGTGACAAAGTGCAAAGATGTTCAACACTATGAAAAAGTCAAGGATATATATATAGTGTGTACTTGTGCACAGAGCCTGTTTTGGATCCTCTGCTCCCCTCTCTCTGCCCCTCCCCGGCTTGTGCTTGCTTGCACTCTCTCTCCAAAGTAAGTAAATATTAAAAACTATATATATACTACTAGAATAAACTACTGCTAGGAGTCTGGGGATCTATGCTACTACATACCGTCTCAGCAACAATGAAATACGCTCATATGTACTATGTGAAGCAGTGATGACAGAGGAGGAAACAGAACAGGGTAACTGCTCACCCTGTCTGCATCTCAACCAGATATTAGTACTCATGTGAGCAGCATGGTATGAAGACAGAAAACAGTTTTAAAAACAAGTGGTTCAGCATTTAGTCATTTCAAAATGCGAACGCCTACTCACATCCTCAGTCTGCACCCTGCCAGGTGCTGAGATACAACGAACAAGACGGATCCAGTTTCTACCCGCCTAGGGTCCTCCAGGCTAGTTTAAGAGGGAGGTATTTACCAAATAATCACAGAAAATAGATGTTAAATTGCAACTGTGCTCCAAAGAAGATTCTCTGCGGACTGAGTTGAAGGTGTATAGTATCTCAACATATTCGATTTTGTCCTTAAAGACTTTAGAAAGGTGTTTCCATAGATGAATTTTTGTATGCTTTTTTTTTTTTTGTAAAACAATAAAAATCTAGTTTCCTTTTTTATTTATTCTGGCTGTCCAATTCAGTGCTGATGTCAAATATTAGGTATTTTAATTCAGGCCCACATAAGCACTCCACCTACGGATCATTAGTGGTTTTGTTTTATCTGATATTTAATCCTGCAAACCTGGTTAAATAATTTTGGAAAAATTACATATGTCCCCAACTCATGTTTGTCTGTGTATAGAAAGCCTAACTTGTTACCCCAAGTGGCTGTAACTTAAGTCACCACTACTCATCATTTACTTGTTAAGTTATTTAAACTGCCAGTACCTGAAGTGCTAATATTTTAGTATGTCCCAACACACAAATTTATGGTAAAAAACAGCTATATTTCAAATAGAACTGTGTTAAGAAAAATATCCTACTTTAAAAGTGGCACACATTTACCATTAATCCACTCAATAATTATGTGCTGAACAACTTATTAGTACATGCCTGGCAAAGTGCTAGGTCCTTAGGCTACTTCAGTGAACATGATACATTTTCCGTTGTATTTTTAAGAGCTCAGAGAGGTAGAAGAAAGAGGAAAAACAGAACAGGATTCAGTATGATGTGTGTGCTATAAGCAGCAGCATTTAGGCGATGTTGTGAGCAATGAGAGGAAATAGGAACTACTTTTTGCCTGTGAGTCAGAAAGGCTCCACAGAGAGAATCCCAAGCAGGCTCTGCCAAAAGAAACTGTTTGAGTATTTGCCTTTTAACTTTCAAAACTTCTAAAGTGAACTTCTAAAAACACAGCTTTTTAAATTATTTTTGTGGATACTAAGTGATCCACGGTGTCACATAATTTCTATATTCAAAAGACTTTGTGTACTATGAATCTCAGGCTTATCATCTCCTTCCCTTTATTTATTTTTTTAATATTTTTATTCACTTTTGAGAGACACAGACAGCGTGTGAACGGGGAGGAGCTAAGGGAGAGGGAGACACAGAATCTGAAGCAGGTTCCAGGCTCATATTTTTTAAAATATGAATCTCAGGCTTAGGACAGGCAGGTGAAGAAAGGTTAAACAGTTTCTCTGCCTCCCAAATTAACAGAATTCCAAATTTATCATTTGGAAAAGGCAAAGCAGATTTGAGTTTAATACTGTTGGAATGGGACAAAATTATCTGTTTCTTTGATACCTTTAAAATTACAGCTAAAGCAATAGTAAACAGATCTGTGTAGGCAAAAAAACAGGGTGTCTAGGGGACCTTGGGTGGCTCGCACTCTCCCTCTCGAAAGTAAATAAACATTAAAAAAACATTAAAACCAAACCAAACCAGAGTGTCTCTCTGCTAAACACACTTAATAGGTATAAAAAGACAAATGCCCAAAAAAGAGCTTCTTGAATCATCAGCCGTAAAATTTAGGCAGCAGGTCGAGTTTACAAAGAACCAGAATTTATTTAAATTAAAAACAAAAAACAAAAGCCTCCACTGACCACATGCTATAGCCAGATTCACCAATCTGAATGCAAACAGATACAGGTTCAGACAAGTCTCTAGAAAATAACATAACAGAATACACTTCTTTCCTCATATTAGTATGCTATCAGTTTTCAAAGAAAGACACAGGAATATTCTAGATACAAAGCCCAAGTTTTAAAATGATACACCAAGTTTGTGGCTACCAAAATTTCTTCCCCTTCTGGCTACTATCAAATAAGCTAAACAGAGTTTTTTTCATTTGCTTCTTTATTAGAGAAATCAAAGTACCTGAAGCAAAATTGTCAACAAAAATACTTAGCTTTCAGCTCAAGTTAGAGGTTGCCTAATAACCACTTGAAATGGTCAGGAAAATCCTAAAATTCTCATAGGATAGTGGTTCTAAAAAACATAAAATCAATGCTAAATTTTTAAGTCAATTTATTTGCTGCCAAAAGATCAGTTTACAATTCAAGTCCTGAAACATGAATGGCATCAAATCCACATTTCAGGTGGAGAAACAGAAGGCAAAAAATAAATGGTCAGAACTTGCCCAAGGTCACAGGAATAATTAGCAAAACCAGAAGCAGACTCAGATTCTTAACATCAAGGAGACTGTTCTCTTTGTGACATTCATAACCTGCATAGGATTCCTTCTGTATAATTTAGACATTAAGGTCAGATCATGTGTATTTCTGAATTAAACAGACACTGCCTAATAGATAAATGCCATTTGCAGAGCCAAATTCTGTTTCAGCTTTTCTTGTAAAAGTATAAAGTTCTTTCTATCACAATATCCAAAAGATAATTTAGATAGGAAAACTGAAAACAATCATTTAATTGGGCTCATTAAGAACTTAACATTAGAATTCCTTTTATTCATTCTGAATTTTAAAACAATGTACTCACTCTTTTAACCCCTTATATTCTTTCCTTTTAAAGAAATGCCCCTTAAATATAGGCATTTACAAAAGTATTCTCGTTAACACGGTAACAAAATAGCACTATCTACAATGAAACACAAAATTTCCAGATTTCTTTAGAGTCTGGAGAAAAGAGCTAGGCTTTTGAAAGGAAAAGGCCCGCAGACTGCACTGGTCTAATGAGAAACCCGGTACTGTCCTTCAACAGATTAAAATGCATTTAATTGAAAAATGCCGATAACAAAGACAGGCTACCTTACCCACCTCAGGCAAAGTGTTGGCCTTGTGGCAAAGTAATCAAGATACTGTGAAATGTTCTTAAAATCTCAGGAAGTCCAAAGTGTAAAATAAAATAGTACCATGTATTATTTATCTGTTTAAAGTTGACTGAGACAAACCATTAATCCAAGTTCAGCCTGTACGTCATATTCTGATGGCCAATCTACATGCTCTGGATGAAACGGCCATGTTGTTAAGCTAAGTTTTAACATCTATCTTGATTTTGCCTTAAGAATTGAGTGTGATGTTTATCAAGGCCTGTAAGCAGATCCCTTTGGCTCCCGATCTTACCTGCTGAGTCTTCCAAATCAATCAGTTTGGGCATTAAGCTTTCAGGGAGTTTTTCTGGTAAGTCATAGCCATTCTTCCTAGCAACTACCAGATGGAAAGCAGCACAAAACTCATCCAGTGTCAAGGCTCCATCTTTATCAAAGTCTGAAAGTTCCCTGGAAGACAAACTTGTTATCAATATAATCATCTTCTCTGGATTCCTTTATGTCTCAAAAAGAAGACAAAGAAATCCTTTTCCAGAAAAAGTACAACCCATAACTTTAAAAAATCCCATAGCTGGGAAGAAGTATAATAAAGCAAATATAGTAAACTGTTTAAAGGTAGAACCTAGGCAGTGGGCATATGGGTGTTCAAGGCACAATTCTTTAAACTTTTCTGAATGCTTGCTTGAAATTCTTCTAATAAAATGCTGAAAAACAGCCTCAATAAATAATACATATGCATTTTTAATAGGATAAAGTCAGGCCCATTTAATAAGTCGCTGAAATTTTTAAAAACTTTGTTTTTTTAATTATTATCAGAGTTCTACAGGTATCCACTTTAAAGCATCCAGTAGAACTACAAGGCTTGATACTAGAAAACAGCAGCGCCCCCTCTCCCTCAACTCCTATCCCACTTTCTAGATGCAGAGGCAACCACTTTTGTATTAATGCCTGACATGTATATATTGTATATATTGCCAGTTCTTGATTTTTCAATTTTAGTCATTATCTTTCTTCTAGAATAGCACTCAATGCTACTAAAAATGCTAAGAAAAGAATTTAAAATACAGAGAAATATATTGATATAGAGTAGAAGTAACATTTATGCTTATCTGAGAACTGTTTTTAAAAAGTAATTTGTGGTTATAATTTGTTTTAATTGGCTAATTCCAACTACATCATGGCTCTTCTGAGACTTAGATGGATTTAAATGGGAGCTAAGCAATGTTCCCAAGTATACGGCTTAGTAGATGCATACGCATAGGTAATACAGAATAGGCACGGCTTATTAAAAACCAATGGGATAAACAAGCATGTGTGAACCAACCAGCTTTTATTCTATACATTACGCTAAGCAACAAGAAACAGCTAATATGGTTTAAACAGCTAATATAGCTTAAAAAATTTTAGCACTTTAAAAAGAATTACTGTACTGGCATCAGTTACTTGTTTTCCAGAGAGTGAGACAGAAGCTGACTATTGTAAGGCAATACTGAGTTCTTTGAGAACATTCTTGACAAGATTACTCTAATAGTTCATTTTTTAAGGTTCAAAAGTCTGCCTGCTAGACACTCCTTTGAAACAACCCACGTTACCCAACTGATGTGATATATACCACACTTACCAAATGTGAGAAAGTTCAAGAATAGGAAGTTTTGATTTTGTAAAAAACTCTTTAGCTGCAGATCCTGAAATATTAAAACAGTGTTGTTTAATGTTATTTTGAACTTACAGATCCAAGAACAAAATGAGGTCAAGAGTCTAAAGGCTTTTGTCACTGGGAAAAAGGTCACCTTAACATGTGTGTGCGTCATGTTTTTGTCTCCCGTGACTATAAACTCTTTTCAGGCAAACAACTTGAGAATTGATTATCTTTAGAATCTCTGACCAATAAAACCAGGTCTTTGAGATTATGAAATCGAGACTCTGTCCTGTCCCATCCACAAGAATTTCTGTTTTTAACAACTCACCTGGAATAAATCCGTTTAGATCAGGCTGAATGGTTTTAAATTGATTTACGTAATACTGTCTTTGTTCATCTGTTATTTTCCAAGGATCATCATAACTACTGGATTGCCTACGAATTTCATTGGCAGTTGTAGCTGATGCTACAGTTCGCACTGTTGTCTGGTCCTGTAAGGAGACATTTTTTTTTTCCTCAGTACAGTATCTATCTATAATGATTATATGGGCCAAGATTGCTAGGTAACTTATCGTTGAAAGTACAACTTACTTTCTGTGAATGTTTAAACTATAAGAAGTCATCACAAACTCATCAGCAAACGACATACTTGTTATAATCAAGTTACTGAATGTTTCTGCACAATGATTACATAAGTGCGTAGAATGATAGCAATATGTAAGCAACAGAAAGTTACGAAAAATGTGCTAAGAAAGCCAAGCAAACAGGAAATATTCCTAGGGACAGACAACTTTCAAAATTTCATTGAATAGTTAGAAAGAAAATCAGCCGCAACTTTCAGTGAAACATTCCAATGAAGAGAGACTTTAAGAAAAGGCACAGAGCAGAGTTCTGTGTTCTATAAAAAGAGTGAACTTGCATCTACCAATTGTGCCAGAGCCAAATACAAAAACAATGACCGCAGCAATACTCCGAATGAAGCAAATAAAAACGCAATACTAATAAAATGTCACACCTGGACAGAAGCAGGATGCATGGTTAAAAGAGTACTGGTTGGTGGAGTATCTGCAAAACTGACCCAGTTTTCTTGTGGTGGAGGTGGAGAGTGCCCTGACCACACCGCGTCACCCGCAGAAGAACCTAAGGGCAGAATGGGTACACACGCTGACTCACTTCTGAAGAAAAAACAATTGTTTTTAATGGTAAGTTTTTAATGGTACATACTATAGAAGTTTTCTTTCAAACTCTAACTCTGAAGAAATGTTAACAATTTCCAAACTAAATTTCTTCTGTCAATTTAAAATTATATCTCGGGGCACCTGGGTGGCTCAGTCGGCTAAGCGTCCGGCCCTTGATTTCGGCTCAGATCATGATCTCAGAGTCTGTGAGATCAGGCCTTGTGGGGCTCCGTGCTGACAGCACATAGAGCCTGCTTAGGATTCTCTCTCTCCCTCCCTCTCTCTCTCTCTGCCCCTATTCCCCCTTTCCCTGCTCCATCCTCGCACGCACGCACTCTCTCTCTCACTCTCACAATAAAATAAAAAGAGCTTTAATAAAAAAATAGAAAATAAATAAAATTATACCTCGTTGAAACTTTTTAAATGGCTTTTGTATGCTTTCCTGGTCAATACTGGAGCTAATGTAAAACTGTCTTGGAGGAAACTCTTAAAGGAATATTATCAAGTTTCCTTCAATTTACAGCCCTTAATAAATAAGTGTCACTTCGAAAGAATTTCAAAATACCTGATTGTGCTTCACCGAAGGGAGACCAAAACGGCCCAGGCCCGGTGAGCGGCCGCTCGCTGTTCCCCCCGCTGGGGTGACGGGTGTGCTTCCTCCACGTGTGCGGAGAAGCCGGTGGGGACTGCTGGGGCGAGACGACTGGGGACGCAGGTTCCTGGAAAGAGCATGAGGTCTTCTCAGCCTTCAGTGTCAATCAGGGAGGCACCCAACAAACGCCTGAACGTGAACGTCTACACAGCACAGCACCTGCCGATGCTGACGTGCACACGGTTACCTGCTGGTCGGCGGCTGCGCGGGGCTGCACGGTGTCATGGCTCACAGACCCCTTTTTCACTTGCCCCCTGCCAGGTGGTGGGGGAATCACACCAGAATAAGACCCTTGGTTTTCAGAATCTGAAGAATACGAGGCTGCATGACGAGATTCCTGTTCGTTCTTTGAAGCAACGAACCTCGGCAGAGGAAGGTCCTTCACTGTTAACCGCAAAAACAATCATTACTTTGAAAGAAAAAAGGGCACATGTTAAAACTGAAATGCGAATTAGATATTAGAAAGAATCTTTGCAAACACGGATACAGAAACTACAGACACACGTTTATCATGACACTGAGACTCCCTTACACTGTTTAGGGAGACCCTGACCTAGGAAGCAGTAGTAACACTAAACTGTCTTCCTAAAACTATAATAACTGTCCCGTCTGGCTCCAGGCTTGCAACGGAAGCTACAAGATGCCAAGGTCACTGATAGTAACGGACAGTCAGGATCTGGACCTAGGTCAGTGTGACCAGGAAGGCCAGGCTCTTTCTACTCATACTGATTCTCTTAAGTAAGATGTGCTAAGTAAGACACAGAAGATGTCACTAGATCCAGACTAATCTAGACATTTTCATGGCACAAGTTCCTGAAAACATCTTTCTGTTCACCTGCCGACGACACAGCACAAGGCATGCGGTCGACCCCCTTCAGTCCGGCGTATGATACTTCCACAGCAAACATCCTACATTCAATTTTAAACACAGAAGAAAGAAGACTGACAACTGCTTTGCAGGTCAGTCACAGCTCATACTTTTAGACTAGAACAAAACAGCAGAGTTTCTAACCGAGAGTACACTTCCCTCCACTATGATTATCTGCATCTGTCCTGAATCTCCACACGTAGGACAGGAAATACTAAGCTTATCCAGGATTTACATAAAAGAATTCAAAATTACCTGAAAAGAACATACATGTGTGGCAATCCAGAGGTCCGCAACGAAACCCTCACACTGACTAATAAACTGAGCTGGTGTTTAAACTATTTATAAAAATTTTAACATTTCAGAAAACCTCAAGTGCTCTCTTCTCCCTTTTCCTTAGGACAACCACAGAACTGTCTGCATTTAGGTGCCTACCAGTAGAGAATTTCCACTGACTTTGGCATCATTAAGCCTCCAAATCCTAGAAAAATGGTCCCAGGTGATACCTGTAAGGCAGCCAGATGTCTCTAACGAGGTTTCAGTCTGCCAATATTTTAATATTGTCTCTATCAATCAAAAAGTTTTGGTTAATACTTTCTAACTTCAAATGTATAGCTTTCCCAAACAAAACACTACAAAGGATAATGCGATTTTATACTTAGCAGAAAAGAAGAATATAAGGCATATAAGAAGACGGTGACTACAATTCATCATTTCCATCATTACTTTGACAAAATTATTCATCTAACCTCTTTCCAAGCCATTTTTAGTGAATTCTGAAAAACCATCATTTTTAACAATTTTTATATTATTATCAAATATGTATTAAGTACATGTATGCCATAAGAGATTAGGAAAGAGATAATTTTCTAATATGTGCAAATGAAAATAACATGGTAGTGAGATTAAACCATGACACTTAGGGTCACAATTCTAATGACTTTATTTCATTTGGGATCAGAAGTCTATTTTCATGTCCACTACTACTGTATTCCATACTTACCTGTATTTATACTTTCCACTCTTAAAGGGAAACCAGACTGGGCAACAGCTACAAGTTTCAACGCAATATAGAACTGACTTCTTCCAAAATAACCAAGCCTCTTTGCCCCACAGAGCTCCGTAATCTGTAAGAGAATACAATGTTAAACGTCAGGGACAATAGTCCTCCAAATAAACAGGTCTCTAACTTCTGTTTGTAACTTCTCCAAAATACATAGCTGACACATGGCACATTACACTCGACTGACAACTTCCTCGGGTTTAGAAGTCTGAAAATAAAAAAGCATTGACCTTACAATAAGAAGGATACATAGTTCTTCTATTCAGTAAAATCCATGTGATAAGCACTTTCATTTTATTAGAACAACTATTTTTGCTCAGGAGTCCTACTTTTCAGAAACAATGCGCCATCCACTCTTCATAAACACTGTACATGCAACAGGGCCAAAAGTTCCTGCAACTAATGGATTATTACGCAACCATTTAAAGTAATAGTCATAAAATGACATAGTAAGTGGGGGGAATAAAGCAGGATATGTAATTTTAACCACATAAACACAAATCTGAAAAGAGCCCGATATATAAAAACCCTATTGGCAGTTTTGTCAGGGGAGATTAAGAGTAGAGTTTTTTCCCCTCTTACTTCAAAGGTTGTATTTAGTCATGGTTATAGTACTTTTCTTTAAACCAATTTTTGTTTGTTTTTTTAAAGCACAAAGGTCTTTAAGGATCTCCACTGACCATTCTAGTCAAGTATTTCTAGACTAGCTACAAGTTATGTATCAGGCTAGAAAAGAGAATTTTAGGTTATGAGATTTAATTACAGCTCCCAAAGCTGGAGTGGTGTCTACTTACAGACACTATACTCTTAAAATAAAATAAGCACTAAGTACCTTGTCTCACCTTCTCAAAAGATATACATTCTTGTGGGAAGGGAGCATACTGGGTCTATTTTCTTTTTTCCTGAAACACTCAAAGACGAAGGTACCTAGACCTTATGGGTTAAGTCACAAGGATTTACTAGAATTGCAAAACAAGCAATGTCACAATGTCACAATCACAATCACAATTTGTTTACATGCACAAGAAGACATTTTTCAGGTGACTGATCAACAATGGAGGAAGTTCCTGATTCTGCCACTAAGGGGCATCACTTCTGTATAAATTTAACAGGGCCAGGAGGATAAGAAGGCAGACTCCCAGTAGCCAACGCAGAGGAAAAGGAAGAGTTGAGAAAGCTACACAGCCTTGAAAGATAACGCAGGCATTTTGTTAGGATCATGGTCCTCAACTATCCTTTTCTGATCACTCGGCATCTGTAAGGGATCATTACATACCTTTGCTACCTTTGCTTATAAAACAAACCTAAAACCTCTAAAATATGTCCTATATACACTAGACAAAGGGAAGACCTAAAGGGAAATTGCATGTAGTTGGTTTGTTTCTCCTGGTTACGTGTGTTTCAGGTGCCCGTGGGACAGTCAGGAGGAGATACCCAGGGAGCAGTAAGCAGTGCAGAGGGGGTGTTCAGAAGGAGAGCACTCCGCAGGGATGTGCTCCACGCCTGGGAACCACATCACGGGTGAGGACTGAAGCGGAGGCATAAATGAATGAGACAGCCTGCAAGCCCAGAGCAGCCAACGGGAACTCTGGAGAGAGCCAAAACCTAAGTGTAGGTGTGGAAAGGAGCCAATGAAACAAGCAGTAGAAAAAGGACCAGCAGAAGGGAGAAAGCAAGGGCGTAACAAAGTTTTGGAAGGTAGAAGCAAGCCTGGAAGAAAACCATTACTGCACATACAGATTCACCGACAAAGGTGCTCATGATGAGAAGCAGCCTAAACTTGCTGCACGAACAAAACAGATGTGCTCGATTAGGAAGTAACTACACAACGAGAAGCCACACATCATTTAAAACCCACTGCTTACAGCACTGTTATGAAAACAAAAAGCGAGGTGCTGGGTGCTGAGAATAAGGGATATTTCTATGTTTTCTTTACATGAGTCTGCATTTACTACTAAAAATATTTCACGTTTTTCAATCAGAAAACTGATAATTTCCAAAAAAGAGAATTAGTGGGGACACATAAAAAAGGAAAGAAAACACATTCGATATTTTGCAAGTAGGAGGTTATTTGCTGCCTGGGCACTAGCAGAGATGCAGCAGGGTGAAATTTCGTTTGTAATGGATTAAGGAATAAACAGGAGGAATGTAAGTGGCAAGACAAGTACAAAAACAGGTTAGGATGCCTGCTTCCCAAAGAAAGTAAGTGTAGAAGGGTAGTCTTGTTTCTCCTAAGTCTCGGAGCTAGCGAGCAGAAGAACTGGCTCTAGAAGCCAGGTCCTGTGATTCCAAACCCAAGCTCTTTCCAAGGGACCTGAGGGTAGTGGTGGGGAAGGAGGGGGTGGGGGACGAGGGGAGCGTAGGAGAGCAAGGAAGGGTTCTGTCTTGCTACTGTATCAAGCATCACAAAATTTTAAGAGTTGATATATATCCAACTGCCCCATCAGGAAGCAAGAATGAGGTTTCAAAAGGAGAGATAAAGGGGCTCAAAGGCAAAATATTTGCAGTCATTTCTCCATGACTGATCCTGGCCACGTCACCTAAAGTAAACTTACTTTGTAGCCCAAGTGTGTCGCTGAGGACTATCTTTCCAAGCTACCCAAATCTGAGAGACCACAAACCCTTGAAAGCAGCAGAGGAGGAAAGAAGCTGTGAATACAAATTTGTAATAATCTCTAATGAAACAGTATCAGGAGGTCTGATTTATCATCACAATCTTGTGAATTTGACAAAATTTGTCTCTAAAGAAATATTTGGAATAATTCCTAGAAGCAGAATGCTGGACCAAAATATAGGTATACTTAAAAATGCATTTGCAGGGCGCCTGGGTGGCTTAGGTGGTGATTGTGGCTCAGGTCAGGACCCAGGGTA
>NC_043706.1:120087188-120129429 GCF_006229205.1 Suricata suricatta
TATGGCTATTCCTTGCTTTAGGTTTATAATATTTTTTTTATATTTTATTTATTTTTGATACAAAGCATGAGAGGGGGAGAAGCACAGAGAGAAGGAGACACAGAATCTGAAGCAGGCTCCAGGCTCTGAGCCAGCTGTCAGCACAGAGCCTGATGCGGGGCTCGAATCCAGGAACATGGGATCTGACCTGAGCCGAAGTCGGAGCCCCAACTGACTGAGCCACCCAGGCGCCCCAGGTTTATAATATTTAAATACCTGATAGAGTTATTAGCCTACCCCTTAATTTTTTTTTCTCGTTTAGAATTTCCTGGACTATTTTCATATTATTTATTCCCCCAAATAATCTTTAGTTGTGTTTACAAAGCCAGTATAGCACCAAAATAAACTGTGATTTTAATTGGAATGGTAATTTATTTATCATCTTTTCCCTAACTTTAACAAGGCCACTTCTAGTATTTTATCGTTAAGCATGATCCTGGCTAACATTCTGCAACACCTTTGTTATGTTAAATTATTCTGATAGTTCCACTTGTCTAAGAGTTTTGTTTAGGGTCTTGGGTTTTCAAAAACCACAAACAGATGTTAATATTATTGTGTGCATTTGGGGGCAGAAAACTAAAAGACCATTAATTTTTCTCTTTGGTCTATTAATGTTAATAGAGTTCCTAACAACAAGCCATCCTTTGATCCCTAAAACAAATTCCATTTAGTCATGGTTTATATTCCTTTTTCAAATTATATTTATAAATTTTAAGTACAATCTTCAAATGATTCGGCCAAAAAATAACACTCCTATATCTGAAAGGTTTGGAAGTGGTGCTATGCTGGCTTTGTAAACACAACTAAAAAGCTTCACTTTTTTTCTTCTTTGCTCTGAAATACTGTAAATAGATTTGGAATTATATGTTCTGTAAAGATCTGGAAGAATTCACCTATGACATGCCTGAGCAAGATCTCTGATGTGTGTTTCTTCCATGTCAGGTGGTATAAATTAGGCTATCTCTCAAATATTTGATAACTGGGGCGCCTGGGTGGCTCAGTCGGTTGAACGTTCGACTCCTGATTTTGGCTCAGGTCATGGTCTCACAGGGTTACGAGACAGAGCCCTGAATCAGGCTCTGTGCGAGAGTGCAGGGACAATTGGGGTTCTCTTTCCCTCTCTCTCTCAACTCCTCCCCGGTGCTCGTGTGCACAGGGTCGCTCGCTCTCTCTTAAAATAAATAAGTACACATTAAAAAAAGTACAACATTTGATAATTTCTTGGAACATCATTTATCGCCTCCAAATACTGAAGTTTACTATTAGTTCAGCATTATTCAAGGTAGTCTCACTCCACCTCTCCATGGTAACTTCTCCGTAGTCTAAATTATGCGCATTTCTGAGCACACTGCACAGCTGCCTAATATGGAGAACCATCTAAAGTTCTGGACAGGATACAGACGCCCAGACCTCTTCCATTAGATGCTAACTCAACTAAGGAAACCCAGGGCCAGTTAGCGGTTGCTGGCATACTACTGATAGCTGTTGGAAACCATTAAGCTTTACTTTCATAACACTGTAAAATTTACATGCTCATAGTAAAATAAATAAACTGATACTTAAGGATATGGAATTAAAGTTCCTACACTCCCCATCAGAAGTAACAATTCTTCCATATGTTCTTCCTATTTTTCCCACATGTATACAAACACATGAGCACACATACTTAACATACACTTTTTATACACATAGGGTCATACTATATATGACTTTTTCACAAAGTTTCACTTAATGATCTTTTTGGATCAGCATACACAGATCTCTTTCATTTTTTTTTCCCCCACAGCATCCCATGCATGGATCTACTACAAATTAGCCAATCCCCTACTATGGGACACTTAGGTTTTTCTAGCTTTCTATTCCAAATAACGCTATATAAACAGTCCTGTGCATGAATCTTTTAAAATGTAGCACAGTCAAGTACTACAAACTCTGAGGGACTGGACCATCTTACTAACCTGCACAGAATCCTGGCTGGTGGTCTGAGACAGGAGAGAGGCTAAAGTTTTCATTAATTTCACTGGCTTCACAACAGTATCAACCCTAAATAAGGCAGTACTGACTTCTTTTCTGAACGCTCTATTCTGTAATTCTTATCAAAAAGCCACTAACTTCCAGGAAGAAAAGATCAACTAGACTGTAGTTCATTTTACCACTTAACAGAGATCAATGTGGCTAGAGAATCATTCTGTATCATTTCTACAGTACTGAGCAAGCCATATTACTTTACCGTGTCTGTTTCCTCCTATGGAAACCTGGGAAAATAATCTACTGCGTCTTATGACTGCTGTGAGGAGTCAATGAGACCACATCTAATAAAACACAAAAGAGCCTGATACACAAATAAAATAATAATTTTATTAATTACCCTGATCATAAATGGACTTTATTCAGTCAAGGACTTCAGAGACTAAGTCATTCTTGAGAGCCAAGAGCTAATGTCTTTAAGCACGAAAGTGGGCTTTTGTACAGTTTTTCATGAAAAGTCTTCTAAAATATAAGATGCTTTCAAGCCTTCATAAGTATTCTGAAGCTCTGGTTGAAGACAATGTACCGAGCACAGGAAATTACCTCCTCTCCCTTCAAAAATCTTTTTAAAATGATACTAAGGGAACAAACCCACAAAAATAAATAGGAGAGAAAGGACGACAGTGAGCAGGCAGGAAATCTCAACAAATTTTAGCAAGGAGAAAGCAGATGGAGTCAGGCCTAATCAAGTAGGTGGGAGAAATTAGTGCCAGGAGGACCTACAGAGAGAATCATTTTGTCCTGCAAAACCCAGGGACTCACCCAGAAATGCCAGGTATGACTAAGGGCGAGATCGGGACGGAGCTGAAGACCCCTATCCCGACAGCTGCTCACAGAGCATTAGCAACCAGACTTTACCCTCCAAACATAAACAAACACGAGACTGGAAGCTCCATCTCTAAAGAATGAAACGCAGGGGAAGTACTAGGTCAGCTGATAGGACAGGGGGTGTTGCCCCAGGGAAAAGCTTCAGTTTTCGGCATTTGGCAATCCAGTAAGGGTCAGCATCTGACCCACTCTTCCCAAAGTAAGGCAGCCTTCTGAGGAGCTAGCCCCAGGACACAGAGCTCAGTTATCCTACTGCTGTATTAAATATAAGCAGGTTACCAAAGATCAACAGGCAACTGTGGAAAACCTACATAATGCAAGAAAACTGCCAAATTTAAAAACGGGAGGAAAAAACTCTGAGGCAAAGATATAATCCAGGAAAGAAAGAGCACTTGAAAATATTCTAGTGAGTATCCTCTGACATATTTCAGACAATAATGCACCCATAAAAAAGGAACAGAATACTATGAAAAAGGAACAAAGAACAAGATGTCAGGAAATATACAAAGTTCACCCAAAATACTAGAAGACAAAGAAAAATTTCTCCAGAAGTAGGAAGGGGAAAGGTGAATTAAAAAATATGTGAGAGGGGCGCCTGGGTGGCTCAGCTGGTTAAGCATCTGATTTCCGCTCAGGTCATGATCTCATGTTCGTGAGTTCAAGCCCTGTATCAGCTCTGAGTTGTCAGTACAGAGCTCAGAGCCTGGAGCCTGCTTTGAATTCTGTGTCTCTCTCTCTCAAATAAAAACATTTTTAAAAATAATAACAAAAAAAGAAAAATGTAATCATAGTACTATATTATAGTACTGGATCTGCAGTAAAAATATTTTTTCATAATGTAAATACATTTTTTAAGTCAATATATTAAACAATTAAGAAATATGGTTTTAGGGGCACCTGGGTGTCTCAGTAGGTTTAGGGTCTATTGGTTTTGGTTCAAGTCTTGATCTCTCAGTTGGAGAGAGGTCTCTCCCGACCCAGCTCAGAACCTGCTTAAGATTCTCTCCCTCTCCCTCTGCCCCTCCCTCACACATGCGTGTGTTTGGTGCTCAGGCTCTCCCTCAAAGAAAAAGAATTGTGAGTTTAGAACAATGTGCAAATGTTCTCAATATTAAATATGTAAAAGTATAGCTAACAAGTTTAAAGAGAGAAGAATAAGAAAGGTAAAGGGAAAAAGGCTTGGGATTCTGGTTTTTGGTCTAGTATGTAAGAAGCTTAGAGGTCAAAACTCCACTGTAACAAGCAAAATGCCTGAACAAACTGAAAAACCAAGACCTCTTCTTAGATCTGCAAGAAAAGTCAGGTCACAGAGCAAACTGCTGTCTCCCTAAACTGAAGACTAACTGAAGGCAAATACGAAGAATCACAACTTCCTAGAGGTGAAACCCATCAGCATCCACCTCCTGGCAACCATTGGCAGGGAAGGAAAGACTGAAGTGTAACTAACTGATGACCTGCTATAGGCTCAGTGTCTACAAACCTGAGATAAAAACTTCAGGGGGATCTAATTATAGGGAGACCCCATTATACTGTTGAGTTTTACCTCTCAGAGTTCTACCAAGTTCTCAAAGTCAATATGAGAGAAAAATCCCCGTGTGCTTCTGGCAGAGAGAAGGAAAAAAGGAGCCACTTGAAATCCACCAGAAAATCCACTTGTTCTTCTCAACAAAGCTTATCCTCAAGAGAACCTATTTAACCAGAGCCTAACCTGCCCAGGTTTATTGGAGACTCACTGACCTGGAGGAAGGGAACTACCCAGCTCTAGCCTATTCTACCCATCCTGTGCCACCTAAATGAGGGATAGTGGAGGGACTCAGAAGCAATTGCAAAATTCAACGGTTTATTAGTAAAACACCTGAGACACAGTCTTAAGACTATAGAATGCTACCCCTCCCCCCCCCTTACGTCATATGATTAAAGATGTACTTACAGTAGTTCAGTAACCCAGTACATCATGTCTGGCTATAAAGAAAAAAAAAATCACAAGACATACTGAAAGGCAAAACAAACACATAAATAAACAAAAACCAAAAGAACCCTCACAATCCGAAGACAGAGAGCAAGCATCAGAACAAGTCTCAGATATGGCATAGATGCTGGGATTTTCCGACCAGGAATTTAAAGCAACTATGATTAATAGGTGAAGTGCTCTAATGGATAAAGAAGATAGCATGCAACATCAGATAGGCCGTGTAAGTAAAGAGACTGAAATTCTATGAAAACAAAACAAAACAAAAATACTATGTAAAAGAAGTGAAGAATGAGTCTTTGATGGGCTTTATTACTAGACTGGACATGGCTGAGGAAAGAATCCTCAAAGCTTGAGGATATCTCAATAGAAACTTCCAAAACTGAAATGCAACAAGGAAAAGAAAACTGAGAAAAAAAAATACAAAACAGAATATACAAGAACTGCGGGACAACTAAAAATGGTAAAACAATTGTGTGCTGAACAGAAGTAGTATCTTAAAAATAATGAGGGAGAATTTGCCCAAATTAATGCTAGACACTAAACCACAGATTCAGAAAGCTAAGAGAATACCAAGCATGGTAAGTGCCAAAAAAAACCCAAAAACAAAAGTAGACCTAAGACCTTTAGAAAATTAACTCCAGGGGCACCTGGGTGGCTCAGTCAGGTAAGTGTCCAACTCTTGATTTTGGCTCTGGTCATGAATGATCTCACCATGAGTTTGAGTCCTGTGTCTGGCTCTGGGCAGCGGAGTCTGCTTGGGATTCTTTCTATCTCTGTCCCTCCCCTACTCGCTCGCTCTCTCAAAAATAAACAAACTTAAGAAAAAATTAACTCTAGGAGCATCTGGGTGGTTCACTTGGTTAAGCATTGGACTCTTTATTTCGGCTCAGTCATGGTCTCACAGTTTGTGAGTTCAAGCCCCTCATTAGGCTCTGTGCTGATAGTGCAGACCCTGATTGGGATCCTGTCTCCCTCTCTCTGCGCCTCTCGCCTGTTTGCTCTCTATCTCTCCCAAAAATAAATAAAAATAAACTTAAAGTAAATAAAGTAATTAACTGAATCTAAATGGATTACAGACCTAAATGTAAAACACAAAACTATAAAACTTCTAGAAGATAACATAAGAGAAAACCTGATGGCCTGGTATGGTGATAACTTTTTATATATAATACTGAAGTCATAATCTATGTAAGAAATAATTGATAAACTACACATCTGCTCTTCAAAAGATAAGGTCAAGAGAATGAGAAGATAAGCCACAGACCAGGAGAAAACATTTGCAGAAGATTTATCTAATAAAGGACTGTTAACCAAACATACAAAAACCCCTTAAAACTCAACAATTAAAGAACTAAAAACCTGATTAAAAAATGGACCGAAGACCTTAACAGACACCTCACCAAAGAAGAAACGCAGATGGAAAATAGGCATATGAAAAGATGCTCTACCATCATCCGTCATCCAAGAAATACAAACTCAAACACCGAGATACCAGTACGAATCTATTAAACTGGCCAAAACCTGGAAGGCTGACACCACCACATGCTGGTGAGTCTAGGCAGCAACAGGAACTCTCATTCTGGCGGGAAAGCGAACTGTTAAGCAGTTTGGCAATTTCTTACAAAACTAAATGTACTCTTACCATACCCATCCCATACAGCGATCACTCTCCTAAAGGAGTGGAAAACTTATGTCCACACAAAACCCTGCACACACATATTTAGAGCACTTCATTCATAATTACCCAAACTTGGAAGGAACCAAAATATCCTTCAGTGATTGGGAGGATAAAGCATGGTACATCCACAAATGAAATGTTATGAAATGAACTATGGAGCCATGAAAAGACATGGAGGAATCTTACACATATAATACTAAGTGAAAGAATATGCAAAGACTACATACTGTATGATTCAACTAAATGGCATTGTAGAAGAGGCAAAACTATGGAGACAATAAAAAGATCAGTAGTTGTCAGGGGCTGGGGTGTGGGGGATTAAAAACTGAAACATTCGGGGTTCTTATAGCAATGAAAATACTCTGTATGCTACCATAATGAGGGGTGCATTTCACTCATTATACATTTGTCCAAGACCACAGAATGTAGGACATGGAAAGTGAATCCTAATGTAAACCGTGACCTTTGGGTGATTATGATGTCAATGAAGGCCCATCAGTTGTCACAAATTTACCACTCTGGTGGGGGATAGTGATAATGGTGGAGGCTGTGCTTATGTGGGGGCAGAGGCTATATGGAAAATACACCTTAGCTCAGTTTTGCTGTGAATGTTAAACTATAAAATAAAGTCTGTTTTTGTTTTTGTTTTTTAAAAAAGGCATGGACTCATGTTCTCAACTGAAAACAAGAATTAATAGGACAAGAAATAAGCAAAGTTTGAAGCTAAATAAAACAAAATTTTGGTAAAGAACAGAAATAAAATCCTTACTATATAGCAAGATGTCTAAAATTGATAAACCAAAATGAAGTGGGAATTTGTGAAAAGAGTATGGAAGTAATCATCAAATAGTTTAATAAGTTCACAGTGGTTTCTACAGGAAACAATATGAAGTATATGAAAGGGTAAGGTGAAAAGGAAATTTGTTTTTATAAAATCCTTACAATCCCTGATTTTTTCATCATATGCAGATTGTTATTTTGATGAAAACCAAAAGCATATAGTTTTAAAAGATCAAGTTAACAGACTCATAGTTTTGATTATATAGATTTTATAAACAAGTTAGTATACTGCCTTATATTACAGTTATATATTTAAAGCTAAGAAAAAGTGGAATGTTTTCCCTCACCTAATGGACTAACACTACTAACAGAGTTCTTGTTTTACTGTGTTCTTTTTAATGATTTGTGACTTTCCCCTCGTTGCCAAGCTCTTTCTTTGGCTCTGTCAGCAGTCTTTCCAGTTGCTGGCCTCCTGCCTTGCACGCTGTGGGTCAGAAATAGAACCATGCTTTTAAAACCGTATAAAACAAGAATACATAGTTCTTTAATAGTTATAACTAAAAGAGCTCGCCAAAGAGCAAAGTACTCAAGTATCATATTTTACTTCTGGATATACAAATACAGTGGTGGTGGGAGGGGTGCTGGCTGGGGAGGAGGTTAACACTGAGAACACACAATGCTAAGCACAATCCTAATCACTCAGTGTCCTCATCTAATCCTAAAAATAATGGGGCAGAATTGGTATCATTATCATTTTACAGAGGAAGAAAGAATCAGACTGGCCAAGTCACTACAGCCAGGAGACCCGAAGGGCAGAGCCGTAATTCAAAGTTATGCCTGTAATCTTCTACCAAGACACGCTGTCTGTTGGCTTCCTCAGGCAAGTACGCTCACTAACTCCTCAAGCACGTCTTCTAGTCCGGAGTGCCTGCTACACACCAACAATGGAAGGGAGTTTACATGTGTAAGGAAGGCTCCTGAACCCTAGACTCGGGACATGGGGTGAAGGGATGCCAACAACAATAAAGGTGTAGAGCAGTCATTTCTTTATTGTTTTTAGTGTTTATTTATTTTTGAGAGACAGAGAGAGGCAGCGCGAGCAGGGGAAGGTCAGAGAGAGAGGGAGACACAGAATGTGAAGCAGGCTCCAGGCTCTGAGCTAGCTGTCAGCACAGAACCCGACACGGGGCCCAAACCCACGAACCGTGAGATCATGACCTGAGCCGAAGCCGGACGCTCAACCGACTGAGCCACCCAGGGGCCCCTAGATAAGTTATTTCTTATTTGAAATAAGAAAAGATCAAAGTAGACGCCAAATTACATATACAAACTTGAATCCATGAGAGGAATTTCAAAATATAAGAATACAGAAACAGAGAATGAGGAATATATTAAAATGACACATAGTATGGAGAAGCATCTGCCTATATTCTCTCCAAGATGGAATTTTATGAGTGTTTAATACAGCTGACTCTCGAACAACACAGGAATTAGGAGCACCAAACCCCATGCAATCAAAAATACACTTATAACTTTTGACTTGTGAAAAATAATCTACTACTGACCAGAAGCCTTATCAATAACAAAATCAATACACACATATTTTGTTTATTATATGTATTATACTCTGTATTTTTACAATAAATAAACTTGAGAAAGGCAAATGTTCTTAAGAAAATCATAAGTAAAATAGAATACATTTACAGTACTATACCTGTATTTATAAAAAAAAAAATTCTGTAAGTGAACTGATCCTATTCAAATCCATATTGTTCAAGGGTCAACTGTATAATAAAATAATATAGAAAATAAAAATTCTCCCTTTGTAGTTATTATCAAATTAACAATAAGGTGACTCATCATTTTCACTTTTAAAATGAGAGGTTAGGTGCGACGACATCAGAGGCAAAGCCCACTGTATGTCTGCTGGCTTCACACAGGCAGCTTAGTCTATTTATATGCACTACAGATATCTGGCTACCCAAGTCAGTATAATTTTTATTGTTCCACCGACTTGTTAGACTGGTCTCTACACCGTTCTGACTCATTAGCTTTACTAACATGGGAATATCTGTAATGAAGATTCGCATTTACTAGAGAATTAGAAGACAGTAGAGAACAATTATACTTCAGTACCTATGATTAGGAGGGCTGTTTACTTGTTATCATACTTAATGATCAGAAGAATCCTCTAATGTTGGCTACCATTATCCCCAATTAATAGGAAGGAAGGCAAGAATAATAAGGGGCAAGGCCAGGATTCAAAGCCTTTTTTTTTTTTGGGTAACTTTTAAATTTTTTATTTAAAAAATTTTTTTAAGTTTGTTTTATTTTTGAGAGAGAGAGTGAGAGAGAGAGACCAAGCATGAGCAGGAGAGGGACAGAGAGAGAGGGAGACACTGACTCTGAAGCAGGCTCCAGGTTGGAAGCTGTCAGGACAGAGCCTGAGGTGGGGCTTGAACTCACTAACTGTGAGATCATGACCTGAGCCAGAGTTGGATGCTTCGCTGACTGAGCCACCAGCCACCCCTTTTAACAATTTTTTTTAAGTGTATTTATTTTGAGAGAAAGAGAGTTAACATGTACAAAAGCAAGCAGGGGAAGGGGCAGAGAGAATCCCAAGCAGGCTCTGCACTGCCCACAGAGCCTGATGTAGGGCTCGATCTCAAGCCCTGTGATGGTGACCTGAGCTGCAATCAAGAGTCAGACGCTTAACTGACTGAGACACACAGGCGCCCCCGGATTCAAAGACTTATTGGTCTTAAGTCCAAAGCTCTCCATTCCTAGCTGTCTCCAAGGCACAGCTAAGCAGAACTCAATACTGGCGTGCTCATGGAACCGTACAGGAGTTCCAAAATGTGTTCCAAAGAACATCAGTCAAGCGAAAGACTCTGTAGTTAAAGAAGGTGAGATGTATCACAGCCCCCGTGGAGAATGCACAATGCATTTTTAAACCATAAGAGACACTAAAAGAATCCTATAGTCTAGAAATAAACCCTCTTTTGGTTTAGACTGAATTAAAATGCTTCAGAGCCGGTGGTCCATCGATCAGATGCTTAGTATAAAACACTTTGGGAATAAATGTTGCAGATCCCAGAGCAGTTATGTTCATATATTTTGGTCTCGAAATCCCTTATACATGCTTTAAAAAATTACTGAGGAAAAAAATGTTTTAATAAAGTTATTTCTGGACTCCTCCAAAAAAGCTTTTGTGGGTTGTATTAATTGATATTTACCATATTAGAATTTAAACTGGGAAATTTAAGAGTATGTATCTATAAATTCATTTAAAAACAAGAACAATCCCATTACATGTAACACAAAATTTTAGGAAAAGAACTTATTTCCCAAAGTTAAAAAAAAAAAAAAAAAAGAACAGAAAACTGAGTATGGGGGCACGTGGCTGGCTCAGTCAATAGAACATGTGACTCGTGATCCTGGGGTCATGAGTTCAAGCCCCACAGTGGGTACACATTAGAAAAAAAAAAACCTGAGTGAAAAGAGTATATTGTTTTTTATATAAGCAAATTTTCCTTAATATCCAGCTTAAGAAAAGATTCTCATATCTGCTTCATATTTGATTCATTGAAATATGATGCTTTATTTTGTAAGAGAACACTTCATGAGGATTTGTATTGCAAATCAGAGGCTAATTTATATAGCCTTTTCAGATAAAATTTTGACTTAATGTTTTGATACTACACCAAAACTTAACAAATGGTAATTGCTTAAAGTTTAGTTGCAATATGGAATCCAAAGCCTTATCAATAAACCTTTTTGCACATCCTACATTAAAATGCACTGGTGTCCCTGTCAAAATACCACCAGCATTTTTCACAGAGCTAGAACAATCAGTCCTAAAGTGTGTATGGAACCACAAAAGACCCTACTAGCCAAAGCAATCCTGAAAAAGATGAGCAAACCTGGAAGCATCACAATTCCAGACTTGAAGCTGTATTACAAAGCTGTAAAACTGTCATCTTCAAGACAGTATGGTACTGGCACAAAAACAGACACATAGATTAATGGAACAGAACAGAAAACCCAGAAATGGACCCACAACTATAAAGTCAACCGATCTTTGACAAAGCAGGAAAGAATACCCAGTGGGAAAAAAGTCTCTTCAGCAAATGGTGTTGGGAAAACCAGACAGCAACATGCAGACAAGAATGAAACTGGACCACTTTCTTATACATCATACACAAAAATATATTCCAAAATGCTGAAAGGCCTAAATGTGAGACAGGAAACCATAAAAATTCTACGGGAGGATACAGGCAGCAACCTCTTTGACCTTGGCTGTAGCAACTTACTAGACACGTTGCTGGAGGCAAGGGAGATAAAAGCAAAAATAAACAATTGGGACTTTATCAAGATAAAAGGCTTCTGCGCAGGGAAAGTAACAATCAAGAAAACTAAAAGACTACAGAATGAGAGAAGATATTTGCAAATATCATATCATAAAGGATTAGTATCCAAAATCTGTGAAGAAGTTATCAAACTTAACACCCAAAAAACAAATAATCCAGTTAAGAAATAGGCAGAAGACAGGAACAGACATGCTTTCAAAGAAGACATCAGATGGCTAACAGGCACATGAAAAGGTGCTCAACATCACATCATCAGCAAAATACAAATCAAAACCAGGACGATGAGATGCCACCACCTGTCAGAATGGCTACACACACAAAAAACAACAAATATCGGTGAGGATGTGGAGAAAAGGGAGCACTTTTGCACTGTTGGTGGGAGTGGAAACTGGTGCAGTCACTCTGGAAAACAGTAGGGAGGTTCCTCAAAAAATTAAAAATAGAACTACCTTACGATCCAGCAATTGGTGGATTTTATGCAAAGGATACAAAAACAGATTCAAAGGGGTACATGCACCCCTATGTTTATAGCAGCCTTATTAATAACGGCCAAACTATGCAAAGAGTCCAACTATCCATCAACTAATGAATGGGTAAAGAATGTGGTATATACATACCATGGACTATTACTTGGCCATCAAAAAAAAAGAAATCTTGTTATTTCCAATGACATTGATAGAGCTAAAATGTACTATGCTAAGCAAAATAAGTCATTCAGAGAAAGACAAATATCATATGATTTCACTCATATGGAGAATTTACGCAACAGAAGAACTTATGGTAAGGGTGAAAAAAGAGGGAGAGAAGCCACCAGAAGAGACTCTTACCTACAGAGAACAAACTGAGAGTTGGTGGAGGGAGGTGGGGGGATGGACATTACATATAACACTTAGTGTTATACGTAAGTGATGAACCATTAAATTCTACTGCTAAAACCAATATTACATTATATACTAACTAGTTAGAATTTAAATAAAAATTTGGAAAAAAAAGTAAAAAACTAAAATGCATTGGTGTACCTGGTGCACTGCTCCTGCCTTGGTCATTTGTAAACTATGAGTTCACTGAGTTATGTAAACCTTCCAAATATTGACACATTTCATTTATAAAATATTTTAAAAATCACATTTGTTAATATCACTACCGATTTCATCAGAAAAGTCATGAAATATTGGGAAGCAGTCACGCACATGGTTGTAGATGGAATTACATTTTTCAAAATCCTAATTTTTGCCAGAAAGCTTGAATTTTATCATTAGTAATAACAAGCATCAGTTGTTTTATTAGGCACACTGTCTTCATTTTCAAGAAAGTATCTGCCCAATATCCAACCTAGCTGTTCCTAAAAGAAAAATGGTCTTGCATGAAACCATAGTACAGCTCACAACTCAAATAAAGTACTTTTCCTCAAGACTATCATCATACTTTAGTATACAGAAGTGCTTTATGCATACCATTTCATTACGCAACATACTAAAAAACATATACTTAAGTGTTAAGATTTAATAAATTTTTTTCTATACCTAGAACACTCTTAAGTGAAACTGGCTTCTTTGCTGCACAGCTGGAAAGAACACAATAGTAGTACAGTTTGGTAATTACACTGATTTGTGCTAAGGAATTTATCTACCACTACTTTTGCCCTATCAACACAGATAGCAACACAACGGTGGAGGGAGGGAGCAAACATCTTGCTGTTTGTATAAAAATAATTAAAAAAAAAATACACTTCACGCACAGTGCAGAGCCCAATACAGGGCTTGAACTCACCCCTCTGAGATCCAGACCGGAGCTGAGATACAGCTGGACGGTTAACTAACTGAGCCACCCAGGTGCCCCAGCGTAAAAATAATTTTGCTCTCACACACCAGGGGTCTGTAGACCAAACTTTGAGAAATGCTTTTAAAAAGCACACCATGTTCTTCTACAGAGTGCAGAGAACAGTGACAGTTTGACCCCTTGCTTTGATGCCAATGCTCTCCACTCCCTGCTCTAGAACAGCCACTGAAGACACAACGTCGACAGGTGCAAACAAGTAGCATCCACCAGTGCCACCGGCCAGGTGGTGGGTGCGGTGTGTGAAGGAGGGCAGAGCTGAAGCAAACCACTGCCACGAAGCTCCAGCTAACTGCTGCTAGAGAGGAGAGCCGCCAAGTGATGCCATCTTTTTTTCTGAAGCTGGAAATCTGGACTTTTTCTTTGACATGTTCTCATTTTTAAATGCTAATGTGGACTCAAAATAATTTTTGAGACATATGCTGGCTAGTGAACCACCCATCTTCATGTTCTGCACCAAAGGGTGCTCTACAGTTAATAGTAGAAAAATAACATAGGGGCGCCCGGGCGGCTCAGTCTTAAGTTAAGCTCAGGTCATGATCTCGAGGTTTGTGGGATCAAGCCCTGCCCATGTCGGGCTCTGTCTGCACTGACAGCAAGGAGCCTGCTTGGGACGCCATCTCCCTCTCCCTCTGCCCCTCCCCTACTCCCATGCTCTCTCTCAAAAAATAAATAAATAAGCATTAAAAAAAAAAAAAGAAAGAAAGAAAGGAAAGAAAAATAACATAAAACTAATGACAAACCTTCAGGTCCCCTAGCAAGCAGGGCAGGAAAAAGGGAGGCCAAACTTCAGGAAAGATAATCATTTAGATAGGCATTATTACATATTAACCTGTCCTGCTTAGATAATGGTCCTAGAGTGTTTCAGGCTAAGATTCTGGATGTGCGCACATGCGCACACATTTTATACACACACACACACACACACACACACACACACACATATAGTGTGTATGCATATTCTCAGGTCATTAATGAATCATTATATAATGGTTTTATATAAGATCTTGTTACGTGGCAAAGTGACTCAAGGTACTGAGACAAATGAAGAGCAATCAAGGGAAATTAATTCTAAGAAAATGTGCTACCTCATACTTCACTGGTCAGGCACGGTCCTTACACACTGATTCCCACAATA
Organism: Suricata suricatta; assembly: GCF_006229205.1. Taxonomy (NCBI): domain Eukaryota; kingdom Metazoa; phylum Chordata; class Mammalia; order Carnivora; family Herpestidae; genus Suricata; species Suricata suricatta. The sequence goes on from NC_043706.1 coordinate 120,101,858, forward strand.
TAAATAATACAAGAATTCTCAAACACTCTTCCTCTTTCCTTTCAGCACATCAAGACTGCTCCTGCTTCAGGGGCCTTGCACTTACTCTGCCCTCTGTATGCTTTCCCCTCAGATGTTTGATTGGCTGGATGCTTCTGCCAGACAGGTCTCAGCTCAAGTGTCATAATCTCAGAGACCTTTCCAGGGCACCCTACTGTTTACTTATTTATTGTCAACATCTCCCATAAGAATGACACTCCAGAGAACAAGAAATGCCTCCTACATTCCTAGCGCCTAGAACTCCTATTGCACAAGTATCAATGTTTGTTGGCTGAGAGACTAAATGAAAGAAATATTTTTTTAATGTTTATTTATTTTTTGAGACAGAGAAAGACAGCATGAGTGGGAGAGGGGCAGAGAGAGGGAGACACAGAATCTGAAGCAGACTCCAGGCTCTTAGCTGTCAGCAACAGAGCCTTACGCGGAGCTCGAACCCACAGATTGTTGAGATCGTGACCTGAGCCAAACTTGAATGCTCAACCAACTGAACCACCCAGGCACCCAAAAGAAATATTTTTTAATCAATTTTGCTGCAGTCTCTATCCACTTCCATATACAGGCTACCAAATTAACAATCCTAATATATAGCTCCAAATAATATTTAATATATTTAAAGGAACAAACTTCTAAGCCCACTTTTCAAGGTTCTCCATTATTATAGTCCCACATCTTACTTCAGCCAACCTAGACTGGACCATCCTATCTTCATACTTTTGCTTTTCTCTCAGCAGATCACCTATGTCTGCCTATTAAAATTATACTCCTTCCTTCACAAACACCTTAAAAGCCTCCTTCCTGTAACATTTTTTATCCTTCCTCCTCCGTAATCAAATGACTTTTGCTTTGTACTTGTACTCCAGTGCTACCTCTGGAATTACCTGAATTATCTGTGTAATTATGTTAAGCAACCACACACTTCTGATACCCCCCTCCTTCCACTTAGCTCCTTGGGGGCAGAGACTATGACCTAGTCATACTAGAAGCAATGCAGGATCTGGCACTGTGCTGTGCACTGGGCGGGCACTTAGTGCTGAAGGGAAGTGCTCCCTCCCGGTGCCTAAACCCTCCTCATTTACCAAATTCATTCTATTAGTCTCCATTGGAATTAATCTTTCTTTTTGCCTGTTTTTCCTCTCTTTTTTTTCTTTCCTTTTTTGGGGGGGAAGGGCATAAGATTAAATCTTTCTTACTTTGGGGCTCCTGGGTGGCTCAGTCAGTTAAGTATCTGGCTTTGGCTCAGGTCATGATCCCACAGTTTATGAGCCCACACTTCCCATTGGGCTCTCTGTTGTCAGTGCAGAGCCCGCATTGGATCCTCTGTCTCTGTCCCCTCCCTCTCCCCCTCTTTCTTTCTGCTTTCTCTCTCTCTCCCAAAAATAAATTAAAAAAAAATCTTTCTTACTTGGAAAAATCATTTTTACCATTTCCTTAAAAGTTACATATTTTCTAACAGTAAACACTTGATTGGTCCCAGGTAATTTAGATTACACACGATCCACACACACCACACATCACCACTGCAGTGCACTGTGGCAAGCAGAAAAGGTTAAAAAAAAAAAAAGTCAATGGCAAAGAAGACAAGGGCATATATCAAAGCCCAATTGTTCCAATAAGACTTAACTTCCTTTCAAACACTGCTGTCCACACGAGGATGTTTAGTTTGTTTACAAACTATGTTGACACACTAATCTCTAGTGTGTCTTCCTTTGCTATAAAAGCAATTTAAATGTGCAGCCAGTCCAACAGGTGGGTACCTCATATCCATTACTACACTGAGGAAGCATGTTTGCATTCCTAAATGACTTTAGCTATCACTTTGTGGCCAACTCCACTGCCAAAGCCCTAGTAAACACAGATCTAAAGTGACATGCAGCCTTACCAACCTTTCGGAGATACTCCGCAGCTGTACTTGAGCAAATACCTCATCTCACTTTTGCTACATCACTTTTGTATCCAAAACCGTTAGTGCTTACTGCTCTGCTTATGGAACGCAACTCCAACGATCTTTGATTTCAAACCTGCAGTTCAAGACCACACTGCTTCTTTGCTTTCTCCTGCTATGACTTTATCTTAATACTTCTGTAAATAAACGGGCATTCTGTTGATTCATTTCTTTCTTTCACTTGTACCTTGCATAACTTCCATTTCATATTTCAGACACTTTTCTATCCTCTGAAGGATGAGTTCTCCAGGTCTTTCCCCAACAGTATGTCCTCAGGTAAAATAAAAAACTGTTTATACATTATTGTGTTGACAACGGCACACATTATTTTATAGACTACCTTAAAAATAAGAAACGTATAAAATCTGTCCTAACTACTACAGCCACACAGCAATATCAGTCTTTCCTAGAGCCCTTATTAGATATCAGGCACTGAAATAGCAGGTGAGTAATGGATAAGTATTACTCCCCTTTCACATCTGCAAAAGGTCTATTTGTCAATACAAATAAAAACTACAAATGTATCCTATAACCGTTCAACAGAAAAAGTTTAAATATATTATATGCTTTTTCACCCACTAATATTACCATAGAAATTTATCAAAAGAACACACTGTAAAAATACAGATTATTGCTATAGGACCTAGAAGCTTATAAATATTAAGAACACAGATTTTATTCAATTTGCTAAAGAAAGGACCATAAGGAATATGTTGAGTTAAATAAACAGTCAACACAAAAGAGGACTGAGGTAGATTTTTAAATTGTATAGAATTTCTTAACTTGAACTTCTGAATAGTGTAGGTAAAGGAGATCCATCCCTTTTAGCAATGTCTGACTCCTAATTCTTTAAGTACAAATTTTACTTGCTTCAGGCCATTCAAACTCCTGTTAACAGTCTGATTAGAGTAGTACATATAGACCAATAAATATTTTACAGCTTATAATCAGTATCACAAACATTAGTTATCTAAACAAATAAAACACTTCTGATAGCCTTAAACACAAGGACCCTGATAGGAAAACTAGTATGACTGCCTACAAAGTCTGGTGGTAGTTTCAAGTCCCAAATTCCCAGTTAAAATCATGATTTTTTGGTATCTCCTATGTTAACCAAAAAATAAATTAACTTTGAAAAATAAACAGAGTAACAGAGAAAAACAACAAAAAATGCAAACGTGGTTTAAAAAATCCCAGAAACTATCTCAAATTTAAGCTTTAAACAGTCGTGTGTGCCTTTAGAAAATATTACTGGGGCATGCGGATAGTCTAGTAAAATAAATCCAGACAGTAAGTTATACTGAGAGTGACCATAAAATGTACATCCAACCTGGGACATCTGCGAGAGTGAAAGGGGATACTATTTATAATTATAACTGCACAAGAGGTGTAAGCCAGACTATCACATGCAAACCCAGACTTACAACGACCTGCCCTTCTAAAACACCTTTAAAGATAAACGATCCTATTTAATCACTAGGATGCATAAGGTAACAAAGCCAACATTAAAAACCTGCTCCCTTACTTAAATATGTCATATGAAATATTAAAAAAAATTTTAATATTTATTTATTTTTGAGAGAGACAGAGTGCGAGCAGGGGAAGGGCAGAGAGAGAGAGAGAGAGAGAGAGAGAGAGAGACAGAGAGAGACAGACAGACAGACAGAATCTGAAGCAGGATCCAGGCTCTGAGCTGTCAGCACAGGGCCCAACGTGGGGCTCAAACTCATGGACTAGGTGATTATGGACCGAGCTGAAGTCAGACACTCAACTGACTGAGCCATCCAGGTGCTCCAAAATTTATTTCTGATTAAGGTATAATATTTTTTAGGAATTGTTACTAGTAATCAAATCCCTATTTTCTTACATGGAGGCCTAATGGACTATTCTGAAATCACAGTAACTCCTGATTTATCAAATTAAAAAAAAATAATAAAAGTCAAACATTTGAACACTGTAGACCAGGTGTCAGTCTAAGCACTTTACAAATTAGCTCAGTAAGTCTCCACAAAGGGAACGTTTATTCCTGAAAGACAGGGCCTTTCACCTCTATTTCACATATGGGAAAACTGAAGCACAGAGAGGGTAAATCAAGTGGGGAAGTTGGGGAGCCCACATATGTCCTTACCTACCCACTCTGTTACTACTATTGCTCCTTTCCTGGGGGAGTAGGGGGTGGGGGCATGAGTCTTCCTAAAGGGACAGAACACAGCGGTGCTCTGAAGCGTCTGCAGTCCGTGAGCAGAGTCCAAATCAACAGGGCTAATCAGCACCCGTGCTGTGACTCCGGTACATACCCTTCCTTACCGGTGGTCAGGCATCAGCAACCACGGGCCTGGGGACTTTCTGTTTGTTACTTGTGATAAAGAGAAAGAGTTCATTCACTCAGGATAGTGCTCTAACCTGTGTGATGGGCTATTGCAGGTTATTACAGGATAAGGATGATAACGATAATGATGAGGATGATGATACGCTAACATTAATAGTATCCATTATCAGTTATTATCAGGAACATATTAACCAATATAATCATCCAAACAACTTATGAGACAGGTATAGTTTTACAGATGAGGAAACCGACACACAGCAAATTAACAGAACTTGGATGGAAACCTGTGCTCTTCACCACTATAGTAACTTATAAGGGATCGTGCCTGCCTAGTGGTAAATTCACATAAGAAGGTGAATTACACCAGAGCTTTACTATGCTATGTGATATCATAAAAACAAGAGTCTTTGGGTTTTGGTGGGTAGGCCAAAGAATCAAGTTTTGATAAATGCTTGTTGTGTAAATAGAGGTAAGTTACACAAGATACCTCAACTTTCCTCCAAAGCAAAAGAAAGGTTTGGATTCTACCTCTAAGATCCATTCTAGTGGAAATATTATTTCTCTGGATACAAATTTCATATCGAACCTATAATTACAACACAAAGTACCCTCTGAAAACATCTAATTTTTAAAAATCTATTTCTGCCAAAGTACCAAATAGATTACTAGCTACGTAACACCTTTTAAAAATGACACAGAAGTATATTTAAATATAAATTGTTATGAAAAGCAAAAAAAGTAAGGAGTTCAATTCACTCTTTGAATTGGAGATTTAACTGGAAATAATTATGTGACTTGCTAAAATCCAGTCCTGTAAATCTAGCTTGAAAGGAACAGTATCTGGTGTGAAATTCAAGCACCAGAAGTTTTGTGAATGAGTGTTTTATCATATTTTTGTGTTAAATATTTGATAATGGAAATTTTCTACACTCTAATTTTTTTTAATGTTTTTATTTATTTTTGTGAGAGAGAGAGAGAGAGACAGTGTGAGCAGGGGAGGATCAGAGAGAGAAGGAGTCACAGGATCTGAAGACAGGCTCCAGGCTCTTAGCTAGCTGTTCGTAAAGAGCCTGACGCGGGGCTCGAACCCACAAACCACAAGATCATGACCTGAGCCGAAAGTCAGACGCTTAACCAACTGAGCCACTCAGGAGCCCCTCTACACTAATTTTATACTGTCTTAGGGTCAATCTTCCCCTGTATCAGAAGACTACCAACTAAATCACTCAAGGAAAACAGGGAGATGATGTGGTTTTCCATATCTGTTTTACAACCTACATCTTAGGTTACCTAACTAATCCACAGAGTAAAAAACAGCGCTTGTCCTGCAACCAGGTATATTTTACAAAATAGATAAATACTGAAGAACAAGAATATGAGCAACTATAACCATGGAACTAACACGAACCCATGGCACTACCTTAAAGAAATACTAATATAAATTACATATATCAATATCAAATGTTCTGTGGCATTTTACTTGATTAGAAAATGCTGTAACATACCAAAAATTCATAATGATTTAACGTCAGTCCCCTCAATTCTCTGGGGTTTCTTAAATCTTCAGATGAGTTTAACTGCACGCTGTAACAGTTTTAGGGTACAGGTAGCTCAGACTAGTTCTGCTGAAGACCTCCTTACTCTCCCTTGCCAGTTTACCATGATTCAGTGCAACAATGCTTTATACTCAGTAGGTGTTTAATAAACATATACAAGTTCACAAAATACCTCCCATCCTCACATCTGAATGATAAAAAAAAAAAAATTCTTAGGATTTTCCGAGACGCTAAGGAAATATTAATAGTAGTAGCTAATGGCTGTACAGCACTGTTCAAGTACCAGGCACTATTCTAGGCATTTTTGAATTAATTTAGTCCTCAAAGCAATTCTATAAGGCAAGTGCTATATTATTTCCAATATGCAGATGAAAAACCTAATGTCCAGAGAAACTAAGGCCCACAGTAGTTAAGTACTTGCTTCAGGGTAAGAAATCCTATTAAACTATCTTTAAAATTCTATCAAAGATTTTTAATTGACTAAATGAGGAAATAAACAATAAAATTGATAATGATAAAAAGCTACTATTTATCTAGGTTGAGGTTTATCAAACAACCTCAAAAAACACTGAAAAGAAAGCAGTGTTGGGGCGTTTGGGTGGCTCAGTCAGTTAAGCATCTGACTTTGGCTCAGGTCATGACCTCCAGGTTTCTGGGTTCCAGCCCCGTGTTGGGCTCTCTGCTGCGTGGAGTGGAGCCCGCTTCAGATCCCCTGTCGCCCTCTCTCTGTCCCCCCTCCAACCCACCTGCATGCTCTCTCTCCCCCTCTCTCAAAAATAAACATGAAAAACAGGGGGTATCGTTATATTTATTTTACAAATCAAAATAGTCAAAGAGAAAGTTTTTTCCCAAGGTTACAGACTAAAAATCAGCAGAGCCAAAAGATGAGCCTAGCTACGTGAAACTCTGAAGTCTGGCTTTTTCCATTATGCCGCCATGTCTGAAACTTGAGACATCTGCCCACCACCTTCACAAATTCTGCCACGTCCGCAGCCACTTGTGCTGTTATGTTCCTAAACATCTCTTCTTTACATCATGACATATAAGTTAATAAATTTATTTTAAAAGGAACTTGTATCATAATATCAGTAAAAAATAAGTATCACTTGAAGTAAAAGAAGATAACAAAAGCAATAGTAAGTTCAAGGAAAACAAAACTGCTATTTAATTTCAGCTAAATACTGTTACCTGCAAAATACGCTGGTGGCTACATCAAGGGCTACGTCTTCTTTACTAAGACGATAACATGTGTTCGGAAGGCGTTAAAAACTTTCTAGTACCAAACTGCAATTTCTCCTTTATCGATTTTGTAAAACAACCGAATTGGGAACAGCTTTCTTACTGTGCGCTCTCACACCCTGCTGGGTACAGAGCCCACACTTCCGGAAACAAACCCTAAGGCTGTTCCACTGCCTCCCTTATCCCTTAATTCAAGTGTGCAGCCAAGCCTACAGCCCTTCCCTGCTCCCATTCTGGAGAATGCTCAAACACAAAAAGGAGGCAGACTGGTTATTGTAATTAGTAGCACTACAGGAACACCTCATCAGAATGTTCTCCTCTGAAGTACTCCAGTGTTCAGAGTACACAGTAGGCCGCGGGAAGCACAGAAAGTTCTAGCACACATGCCCTCTTCTCAAGGAACTTCTAACCTAGTTGTGAGCACACCACACAACTGAAAATGATATGCCATTATAGAAGGCTGTCATTTTACACATCAAAATGGCTGGGTGTCCTGAACACAACGTTTGTCATCAGATGGAGCTAGATTCAAATCCTGGCTCACGTTAAGCATGTTGCCTCTGAAGCCCCAGGTTTCTTGGCTATCAAACAGAAATAATGCCTGTTTAAAAGTGATCATATGTCAAACAGCTCAATGCCTGGCCCATAACAGATGCCTCATGCTTAGGACTTGATACTGTAAGAATCTTCAACTATGGGTTGAAGGTATTTATTAAGGAAGAAGGGGGAAAAAAAGCAAGCCTGATCTAGACCTTAAAGAATGGACAGGTTTTTGGGAAGTCTATACAAGATGGGCATTCTAATGGGCGAGGGGCAACAGGTCGAAGCAAAGATTGTAGTGACGGCCATATAGCAAACTGGACCAAGCTCAGTGGTGAGGGCTCTGAATACGACTAATTTTTATTGAGCATTTGTGAAGAGTATCATGTAAGTTTTTAGAAATTTGCTTATCTATCCTTTAACAATTACAAAAAATCTAGTTTAAATTCAGGAGCCTACTGCAGCAGGTTAGCAACGAGGTGGTGACAACTCAGGTGGCTAACGCAACAGACAGAGAAGAGTGATTATGATTAGCTGGCATCTTTCAAAGAAAGAAAATCTGAAGCCTCCCTCAGTCTGGACATAAGGAAAGGAGGAGTCAAGGCTAATTCAAACAACAGAAAAAGACACACTGGGAAGACTGGATGCTAAACACATATAATAACAGAACACTTTAGGATTACGTGAGCAAAAAAAAAAGAGAGAATATCCACCAAGAAGTCATTCAGTGTCCATTGCAAGGCAAATGGTAAAATAGGGTAAGACCCTAAGAATCTGGTGACTAGGATAAAAGTCAACTTTAAGAATATCCTTTTTTTAAAAGGATGGGAGGGGTAATACAAAAGTTCAATTACTAGTGGGTAAAGGGAGTGCAGCAGAGAGGAAATCTGGGTCATTTGTTATTTGGCAGTAAAATGAAGAAAAATAGGGAAGGCAGCTAGATGGATGGGCAGGGTCAAATGAATAATACAGGAAGCAAAAAGAGCACTATGTAGAAAACTGCCACAATACAATTAGTAACTATGACAATGCCCCTTTGGTCATTTGTTACATGCAAATGAGAAACACTAAGTTTGGATTCACTCCAGAATCAAGTCCTAGGGGGGATCTGCAGAAATATGATGAGGGAAGTAAAAGATTTCTAACCGTTGGGGCTCAAAACTGCAGGTAGTTAACAAAAAAGCCAACCATAAACTAACTCCCTTCCTCTGGCTATTAAAATCCTTAGCCTTTTGCAGGAAGGCGCAGAAAGCAGCAGGCTCTTATATTTCCAAGGTTTCACACTGGCTATTTCTATCATTCCTGTGAGATTTATACAGACCATGACAAATGGTATGACCTGTCATTCTGACATGGCAAAGTCTCAATGGCCTCCGCTGGGGAATATGCTATCCCTGTGTGACGTCATGTGGATGTGCCTCACACCCCCATCTTTAAATGGGTCTGTGTTCTTCCACTTTCAGCTGGGTACGTTGAAACGCAGCAGAGGCTGTGTTTTATTACATTTTATAAGAGACAAAATATGCTGTGGTGTCAAGATATCCAGATTCTACCATAATTTTAGTTACTAACAAATTCTTAGTTATGTTTGTCTTTAAACTTCTTAAAGTCACTCTGCTGTAAAAAAAAAAAAAAAATTGGGGAGGGGGGATAAGTTCTGAAAGGGAGGAAGGGGGAACTGTCAATGTCAGTCAGCAAACCACCAAAGTCAGAGCCCAGAGAACTCTGTGCCATGAGTTCCTGTTCTTGCTCGCCTCCTGCTCTCCTCTCATGCCCAGAATGCTGAGTGGGGTGGGGAGACAGTGCCCGCAGTGCTGGCAGAGGAATGCCCAGGGCTGCGAGTCCACCACCCCCATGCTTTACTCGGCTGGGCGAGCAATCCAGAGCCACCTTAATTCATCACCCCAGTCACATCTATGAATGCACAGCGACAGGCAGGGCTAAACAACTGGCTTGCTCTAAAAAGCTGGCTCTGTTTTCTGAACATCTACTATGTGCTTTTGCTGCTCTAGACATCATGAAAAGAAAGAAACCATTCTGAATACAGTATTGTTGGGATGTCCATGTACCAGAAAAGCAGCTAAACGACATAAACGAACAAAAAGCGATCTAGTGCAAGACACATACACAAATATGGGCAGGAGGCAAATTAAAGTCTCAGAATCAGGGTGAGATTGTTCAAATTAGATTTTCAAAGCCTACAAAAGCAAAGTCATGTTCTGAAAAAGGGGGAAGATGCACGTTGGGGGAGGGTGCTGCACATGAAGAAAGGAGCCTGATGAAAAGAAACTGATAAAGAACAAGTAACTGCATGAGAAACAGAAAACAGATTTGCTGGGTGGGAACACAAAGTCCACATTAGGAGAATAATCAGAAACAAGACTGCGAGATGTGGGGGTGAGTTGATATGTAACTTTAAGACTGGTAGAAGGGAGCCCTCAGATTTGGGAGCTCTCTCTGTTGTTGCTGGGCATTTTATGAGAGTGCTATCTATCCATTCCCTCCCTAAAAGTCAACTAAATTAAATTAGTAACTATTGACTTGTTTCCTTATTTAGATTGCCTACCACTTCCTGCTCACTGTTAAGATCAAGAATTAGAAATTATACCTCGGAAGGGCAGAGAAACTTGTGAGTTTACTACTAAAGTGAGCCATAGTTACCTTTAAATAAACAGTGAGCAAAACAGTCTTGAGAAACAGTCAACTTAAAGAAAAGTTCTTAGAATGCATGCTCACTGTATCTGAGGAGTCACCTGAACACCTTCAAAAATATCAGGCAGTGTACTCACAGTCTTACTGAAAGATCTGTACAATCTAGTCTTAGAGGTTTCCTATTGTTCCCAGAGGCTCATACACCGCTGTCTGGAATTTTTAAAGTAGCACGATAGGATGAAGAGGTTACACTAGGGCCCATCAACATACTGACGAGGAATGAAGCCCCGAAGTACCACTGACCAGTCCCATAGGTCTTAGGGGTCTACCTACCACAGAAAACATCTACACAAGAACAGGAGGCTAAAAGCACAAGTTGTATACAAGTGCAAACATAGAAGCGCCTGCGTGGCTCAGTTGGTTAAGCGTCCGACTTGGGCACAGGTCATGGTCTCACGATTCCTGAGATTAAGCCCCACATCGGGCTCTGTGCTGACAGCTCAGAGCCTGGAGCCTGCTTCAGAATCTGGGTCCCCCTCTCTGTTTGCCCCTCTCCCCCTTGCACTCTGTCTCTCCCAAAAATAAATAAATATTTTTAAAAACTTAAAAATAAAAAGAGAAGTACAAACATATAAAACAGGGCAGGAAAATTACAGAAGGGGGTTGTCTTGTTGGGATGATCAGGAAAAACTAAGAAGCAGGATGTACAATTAAAGCAAAACAAACCACAAGTTTTTAAATTATTTCAAATGCACATCTAATTCAATACATTACAGATAGGTTCTTGATGACTCAGAGATTATTTAAATAAATATTATGTCTGTGATAAAAATTATAAAGGAAACCAAAGGACTTTTGAAAAGTAGTTTGGAAATATCTCAATATAGAAATGTACTCATCATGAGAAGGATTTGTTTTGAATACCACAGAAGAGAAAGTAAAACCTCAATAACAATGGGGGGAATGTAAAAAAAAAATCTAGTATGAGTTAACCAAAAGTCTAAATTGAAAAATATTTTGGGGGCACCTGGGTGGCTCAGGTCATGATCTCGTGGTTTGTGGGTTCAAGCCCCGCATCGGGCTCTGTGCAGACAGCTCAGAGCCTGGAGTCTGCTTCGGATTCTGTGTCTCCCTCTCTCTGCCCTTCCCACTGCTCACACACACACACTCTCTCTGTCTCTCAAAAATAAACAAACATTAAAAAAATTAAATAAAAATATTCTTGAGGGATGCCTGGGTGGCTCAGTCTTAATGAAGTGTCCAATGCTTGGTTTCAAACTCAGGTCATGATCTCAAGTTCATTGGCTCAAGCCCCACCTTGGGCTCCACACTGACAGTACAGAGCTTGGGATTCTCTCTCTGCCCCTCCCCCAACTCGTGCACAAGCATGCTCTCTCACTCTCAAAAAAAAAAAAGCAAACTTAAAAAATAATTTGAAAGTAACATACAAACTTGTCAGCAAGGAATCTGACTTCCACTCTTACACCTCTACGAAACCCAGTACTGAGTTGTGTGGCATGTGACAGACCACTCTCCATGCCACGCTTTCTTTCCTGGCCTCTGTGGTCATTTCCCTCCAATGCCCCAAGCGGCTACCTCAGGCTTCCTCCTCTCTTTTCTTTCACTCAACAAAGGCACCTTGTCCGATCTTGTTCCTATCTATGGCATAAGCTGCCGCCTCTACGCTACGCTAAAGAAACCGTGTTTCCAAGAACTTACTTCCAAGTGTCAGTCCTCTGAAGCTAAGTAGCCTCTCAAAAAAGTCAAATGAATGAATGGTACCAGATTTCCTAGAGGACATCTTGACTAACTTTGCTTTAGCAAATAAAAGTGTTCAGCTTAACAATCTATTAGAATGTTCTCTGTCTTTAAAACTTTTCCATAAAAAGTTTTTAATTTTATCTCTTTAAAAAAATGAATATACTTGGATGAAAATAATCATGTCATCTAAATAAATGTAGCAGAAGAGCCTATTTTTATTTACAAAACAGGCGAAGCCACGTGCCTGAGTGACACAGGTAAAGAGGTCTTGTAGCTGCTGCCCCAGCACTATGGGCAGCCTGCACGCAGGTAGGGGCCTCTCAACGAGGTCCAGAAATGTTAAGTAATTTTAAAGATTTTAAGAATGTAGAGTATTTTAGATATGTTAGAGGGCAAAGACAGAAGCATAGAAGTGGGATAAGTATTAATCCTACAATACTTAGGAAGTAGAACATAGTGGTTAAAAACTGGACTGCTTAAACCCCAACTTTACCATTTACTAGCTGTGTGATGACCCTGGAGAAGTTACTTATCCCCTCTGAGTCTTCATCTTAAAACTAGGGACAATAGGGGCACCTGGGTGGTACAGTCCGTTAAGCATCCGCCTCTTGATCTTAATTCAGGTCATCATCTTGCAGGTTGTAAGTTCAGGCCCTGCAGTGGGCTCTGTGCTGATGGTGCAGGGCCTGCCTGGGATTCTGTCTCTCCTTCTCTCTGCCCCTCCCCGACCTGTCCACATGCACACGCTTTCCCTCCCTCCCTCTCTCAAAATAAGCAAACATGAAACAAAATGTTTAAATAAATTAAAAAAACAGTAGCTGGCACACAGTAGGTACAGCATTTGTTATTACTGTTATTATTACAGTACCTATTAAAGTTAGTGATAGGCAAACATACTTTTGAAAAGAAAGGATAAATTAATGCTCACTCATTCAACATTCAACAAACATTAACTACCGAAAATGTGTCTGGAATATGGTCATGAACCTGACAGGCACAGTTACCCTGCTAGAACACTGGAACAAAGGGTAGAAAACAACTATCTTTCACTTTTCTATACGTACTCCGTGCTCTGGATGCATACGTTGGTGATAATAGGTGTTTTACGGTTATTGTTGAATTAACAAATAATGTAATTTTAGGATATTAAATAGGAAAGAAATATTTTGAATATATGGACAACAGAATTCAACAGAACTATCTATCTCCCCGCAAAATGGTATAGCAATGCTACCGGGTAACTGGCTTTCATGCAATTTGTTCACAAATCTTCAAGAACTCACTAATTCTGGAGTATTATAAAAGGAAACATTTCCTTATTAATGAAATAGGAATAACAATGCCTGGCAGGCTTACTATAAGGATTAAATGAGATCCTGTGTTAAGAATCACAAAGCTGCAATGAGATGCTGATGGCAAACGGTAGGTTAGACTCTATTTTAGCGCCAAGGTTCACTGCTCAGCCAAAATGCAATCACACTACGTGTGGATGACTTTGGGGATTGCGTGCAAACTGCAATCTCTCACATTCAATGTGCAGATGCTCCTGGGTTTAACATCCAAGGTGCAACTATTTGGAGGCTAGACTAATTTCAGGCAAATATTATACTTCCACATCCACCTTGCTTTCCTAACAGTCTCGAAAAAATTTTGGAGGAACTCTGAGGACTTAAGCGAGAATACCTAAATCTCTACGACAAAAGTGCAATATACCATTTACTGCGAAAGATATATAATGAAGTTTACAATCCTCATTGTTAGTGAATGGCCTCATTCAAAAATCACCATCCAGTCTGCACAAGCCTGAAAGCCACCGGGCGGCTACTCTCAAGCTGAAATGCCCACTGATTCTGGCTACACAGACGGACGAGCCTGGCACCTCACGCAGCACATCCACAGTTCAGCCCAACGTCTCCCCACAAAACTATGCAATCCTCGCTTCTTCACTTCTGTTAGTGGTTACAATCATTCCGCAAGCTACAGAAGATCAAAACCTTAAGAAATCATCCTTTATTTTAGTCTTTTGGTGGCATACTTCATTTCAGAAGGACAAATCGTCTAATTACATAGTAAAACGGTGAAACAAATGGTATTACTAATAGGGGGCAGTATTATTAATTTTGTGCAATAAAAATAACGAAATATATAAGTCTAGGTTGGAAGAAATATGGAGAGATTTTTACTATTAAAGACCAGATCCTATAAATTAGGAGTTTTCTCATAGAAGCAGAACTTGACTGAATGAAACTTATTCGACCACCCTCTCAGACCAGGCACTCTGCCAGATGTTTACGCTTCATTTCAGTTTGGTATTATGAAAACTTCTGGTATTGTCTAATATTATCCTCCGTCTACAAATGAGGAAATGGGAGTCTTTAAGAGAAGTAAGGTTACTTGTCCAGCACAAGAGCGTTAATAAGCATCAAGTGGATATTCAAATGCAGAACTGTCACATTCCAAAGTCTATGCTACTTTGACTATACACAGAATATTTTAAGGGTGTTATAACTAAATACTTTTCTATGGAATAGAATTAAGTGCTCTAGAAAAAAGTATGAATTCTTCTAAGTTAACTATTAAAAACATAATATCAATAAACACTCTAGTTTAAATACACCTCTGATCCTTCTAGTCATAAATGAGACCCGAAGAAAAATCAGTAATCCTTAGTTTGTAGAGAATGGTTTCTTTTGTCAAGGAGATAGATAATTCTATTTCCACATAAAATATCTGACATAATCCATGGACAGGAAGCAAAAACCACTCTTAGAACAGCATTGTTAGCAGCTATTTTTTATACAAAGGAGCATATTAATACTGTGTAATTGTGAGGATTTGGCCCCAGACCTGTCTACTTATGCAAACTCAAGACTGGATACAATAATTTGGAAACACAAAGATGCCAAATCCGTGCTCGAGAGTAACATCAGAAGCTTTCAGCCTACAAAGAGTAATGATAGTGACGGTGATTACCCCAACAGAAGACGGCAACCAGAAGTTGTCCTTCCCATAGGTTAAAACGATTTCATCAAATTACTACTTACCAGGCATGATTATTTCAAACTCAAATTATTTCTGAAGCACTATGTTTCTGTAACTCTCCAAAAAATTAAGATATCTTAGTTATGTGTGTATAAATTCAGCATTCGACCTCAAGTCAACACATAGAAATTGGTCTCAATTCATTCTACATCACAACTTTTTTCAGTCCCTTCTAAATGTTTTAAATAATGTACGTAAAAAAAAAAAACAAAACCCTAATGCCATATAAGGCATGCAGAGCCAGCACACAGAAAGCAGTGAATAAATGTAAGCCATAATTATTATTCTGGTGCTTCATGTAAATATACTTGGTTGGAATAAATCTTCATGTGGCAATCTCTTCTACATATAAAAATTATCAATATATCACCTTTCATACCATATCCAAAACAGAAGGCCCTTAACAATGCCAGATTATATACGTGATATCGAGGTTTTTAAATTAGAACTACATGATACACACAGTAGTAGAGGGTCCTTTATTCTCTACCACATTTGCCTTTCACATTCTCCAAGATGACTATTTCATACATTCCCCTTACCTTGCAAAACCATTTTCAAGACAAATGTATAGTCTGAGGTACAACTTACATACCATGAAATTCAACCATGGTGAGTGTATTTTTAAGAAAATGCACAGAGTTGTACGTCATCACCACAATCTAACGTTAGAACTTTCCTATCACCCCAAATGTTCTCAAGTGTTCCCACTCCAACCCTGGCCTCCCGTAACCACTGTTCTTTCTGTATAGATCTGTCTCTTCTAGACATTTCATATGAATGCAATCCCACATTATATACTCTTTTTTTTATATCTGGCTTCTATCACTTATCCTGGTTTTGACATTCGCCTTGGTTGTAGTATCTATTAGCAATCTGTTCCTATGAGACTCATATTCCACCGTTTGGAGAGCCCAGATTTTGTTTACCTATTCACCATTTGATGGACAGCTGGATTGTTTTCCAATTTTTTTTATTTTTTTTAATTTATTTTTGAGAGACAGAGAGAGAGAGCATGAGCAGGGGAGGGTCAGAGAGAAAGGGAAATACAGAATCTGAAGCAGGCCCCAGGCTCTGAGTTGTCAGCACAGAACTCAACGCGGGGCTTAAACCCATGAACTGCAATATCATGACCTGAGCCTAAGCCGGACACTTAAACGACTGAGCCACCCAGGCACCTTTATTTTCCAATTTTTGACTGTTGTGAATAATGCTAACAGACACAATTTTTTGTGTGCACACATTTTCATGTCTTTGGGGTAGATCCCTGTTAGTGGAACTGCTGATTCATTTGATAAGCTTATGTTCAACTTTTTTAAAAAGAGCCAAACTGTTTTCCAAAATGGCCGTACCATTTACAGTTTGAAGAGCAGTGTACGAGGGTTCCAGTGTCTCCACAACACCATGTAATGTCAGTCTTTTTAATTATAGCCCTTCGAGTGGGTGTGTGACAGCCTATCATTGTGGTTTAATCAGCACTTCCTTAATGACTAACAATGTTGAACATCTTTTCATACACTTCTTGGCCATTTTTTTTTATCTCCTCTGGTGAAATATCTATTAAAGTCTTTTGCTCAATTTTAATTGTGTTTTTTCTTTATAATTGACTTGTAAAGTTTCTTTATATGTTCTAGATTAAAGACCTATACCATGTTTGTAATATGCAACTATTTGCTGCCAGTCTGTGGCTTGTCTTTTTACTTCCGTAAGTATCCTCTGGAGTGTTAAAATTTTTAAACATTTTAATGAAGTCCAATTTTATTTTCGTTTACAATTCATGCTTTTGGTGTCTTCTAAACTCTGCCTGACACAAGATCATAAAGATTTTCTCCAATGTCTCCTAGAATTCTTATAGTTTTAGATTTTATAATTAAGTCTATGACTATTTTGAGATAATTTTTGTGTACGGTGTCAAGTATATACAACTAGACATCCAAGTCCATTTTTTAAACATATGGATATCTAATTTTCCCGGCACCATTTGTTGAAAAGACTATCCTTCTCCTATCAAACTGCCCTAGTACTTTTTTAATAATCAGGTGATAATAAGTGCTAAGGGTTCACTTCTGGATTCTTTATTCTATTAATTTTCATGCTTAATTTATGCCAATAACTATCTTCATGACTGGAGATTATAGTAAGTTTTAAAATTAGGTAGGGCAATTCTTCTATTTGTTTTGGCTATGCTAGGGCCTTTGCATTTCCCTATAAATTTTAGGACTGCTTCACAATTTCTACCAAAAATACCTACTAGAATTTTGATAGGGATTTTGTTGAGTCTATAGATCAGTTTGGGAAGAACTTTCCTCTTCACAACATTCAATCTTCCCATCTATGAACACAGACTGTCTCTTCATTTATTTAAATCTTTAGCCACCCAGCTAAAGATTTAAATCTTTAAATCTTTAGGTGGCTCAGTCAAGGTAAGCCTCTGACTCTTGATTTCGGCTCAGGTCCAGATCTCACAGTGGTGAAACTGAGCCCTGTGACTGGCTCCATGCTGAACACAGAGCCTGCTTGGGATTCTCTGTCTCCCTCTCTCTCTAACCCTACCGTGTTGATGCATATGTGTATGCTTTCTCTCTCAAAATAAATAAAACTTTAAATCCTTTATTTAAATCTTTAATCTGCATTTTTAAAAATTTTATTTTAGAGAAAAATAATGCATGAGTGGGGAAGGAGGCAGAGGGAAAGAAAGTATCTTAAGAAGACGCAGGGATCATGATCTGGGCCAAAGGGTTGGATGCTCAACTGGCTGGGCTACTGACGTGTCCCTAAATCTTTAATTACTCCTAGTAATATTTTGTAGTATAAAAATCTAAGTGCTGCTTCTTTTTCTCTAAAATTATTTATTGGGGCACCTGGGTGGCTCAGTCGGTTAAGCATCCAACTTCAGCTCAGGTCATGATCTCAAAGTTCGTGGGTTCAAGCCCTGCCTAGGGCTCTGTGCTGAGCACGGAGAGCCTGGAGCCTGCTTCTGATTCTGTGTCTCCCTCCCCCTCTAACCCTCCCTTGCTCACGCTCTGTGTCTCTCTCTTTCTCTCTAAAAAGTAAATAAACATTAAAAAAATATTTTTTTTAAAAAAAGGAAAAATATTTATTTTGAGAGAGAGAAAGAGAAAGCATGGTAGGGAGGAGTAGAGAGAAAAACAATGAGAATCCGAAGCAGGCTCTACACTGTCAGCACAGAGCTCGATGCAGGGCTAGAACTCACAAACCATGAGATCATGACCTGAGCTGAAACCAAGAGTCAGATGCTTTATTTACTTTTATTTTATTTTAATTAATTAATTTACTTATTTATTTATTTTGAGAGAGAGAAAACCCATGCAAGCAGGGGAGAGGGGCAGAGGGAAGGAGAGAATCCTGAGCAGGCTCCACACTCAGCTCAGCACAGAGCCCAACATGGGGCTCAATGCCACATCCCTGGGATCACGACCTGAGCTGAAATCAAGTTAGACGCTCAACCTACTAAGCCACCCAGATGCCCCAAGGTTTTATTTTTAAGCAATCTCTACATCCAATATGAGGCTTGGACTTACAACCGCAAGATCAAGAGTTGCATGCTCTACCAACTGAACCAGACATGCACCTTATCCTTTGTTAAATTTATTCCTAAATATGTATTCTTTTTGATGCCATTGTAAGTAGTTTTTTGTTTCTTTCATACTCAGATTGTTCCCACTACTAAACTGTTAATTTTGCCTCAGTCTGTACAAAATATAGAAGGCACTGGGCTAGAACATCATAATTTTCCTGTACTCAATCTATGTGCCTATTTGCCTCTACATCCATGTTCTTCCTTCCTGCCCCCTTTCAAAACTGAGGAAGGCTCCCTTTTCTATTAAGACCATTCTCTATGAAGTCAGGATCCTGAACAATCTTGCTTTTTCAACACCTCCTTCATTTTCCTTTCTTCCCTTTTTAATTTTAACGACTAAAAATCATGCTGCAGTATTTTTTATACTCAAAAAGAAAGGAAGGAAGACTTCCTTTATATCTTCATACACCTCCAGCTTCTACCTCATGTCTATTTACTTTCATCTGCAAACTTCTTTGAAAAGCTATCTATACACCTATCTCTAATTCCTGGGCCATCAGGTACCCCTCAAGTCACTCAAATCTGGCTTCCATCTCTACCAGTCCATGAAATTGGCTCGTCAAAGTTACTGATGACCTCTAGACTGCCAAATCCAATAGCCATATTTCTGCCCACATCTTCTCAACTTCTTGGCCAAACTCAATACAGTTAACTATTTTTTTTCTTCAAATACTGGCATTGCCTGGCACCCATGGCACGATCCAAAATACATTCCCAACTTCCCTACAACCACTCTGACTGTCCTTCTTAGCTTCTTTCCTATAGGCCTTCCAGTTTATCCCACTTAGAAGAGTGCTGCATTCCTCAGGGTCTTTCCATTTCCAGTCAGCGTTTTTCTTTCCTCCCTGTCGTCTCTTCCTCCCTGACTTCATCTATTTTCATGGCCTTTAAGTATCACTGATGAGCTTCAAACTGACATCTGCAAGCCAAGCATCTTCAGTCCCCTCTGGTAGAAGCCTGCCTAACAATCTTACAGCATTCTAAGAGCCTCGGATTAAGAAAAAAAATAGTTTTAAACTCCTGAATTCACCATTACCTCTCCACTACACTCCCCCAACCATCCAATAACAGTGACTTCCAGCAACAGCTGAGTCCTTCCTTCTCCTTTACGTTCCGTATCCAATCCATAATTAACATGTCCTCCTATTTTTACCACTTCAAAATGTCTCCACTATGTCCACTCCTCTCCGCCTTGCTGCCACCACACTGATCTAAGCCACGGTCTTCTCTTATCTGAGCTCCTGCATATCCACTGGCCAATCTATTTCTGTTTGCTCGTCTCTCAAAACAGCAGGAGGATCTTTAGAAAACAATGTAGATGATGCTACTCCCTTAATAAAAAACTTTTCATATTTTAAAATCCAAACTCCTCATCGCGGGGCACAAGGCCCTACAGCAC
Organism: Suricata suricatta; assembly: GCF_006229205.1. Classification (NCBI taxonomy): domain Eukaryota; kingdom Metazoa; phylum Chordata; class Mammalia; order Carnivora; family Herpestidae; genus Suricata; species Suricata suricatta. The sequence goes on from NC_043706.1 coordinate 120,121,958, forward strand.
GCGGCCCCGCCCACAGTGCTCCTTTTCGGTTCCTCAAACACATTAGGCTCTTCAATCTCCAGGCCTTCACATGCTTTCCCTCTACGTGAAGCATCTCAGTCTCCGTCGCTTATCTCCACCTATTTCTCCTCAGAGGAACCTTCCCTTACAACTAAGTAGGTCCCCAGAGTCGGCAATGATTCATGAAGTGCACACAGTTCTTTTCCTTTTGACATTAGCATAATCCATGCGGGCAAGAACAACTTCTGATTTTCTACCCACTGTTACATATGTGCCCTAAACATAAATAGTAGCCGTTAAGAAGTATTCGTGACAATATACAAAAGTGACTTAAGGCAGACATTATGTTTAGTCTTTCACAGGTCTGTCTGCTCTTCCTCAAAACTTTCTTAACACAGACGTCTGTGGGATGAGCCTGACTAAACTGGAGGAAGGCTAGCAACCTCAAACTATATGTGAACTTTCATGTATCTGGGTTTCCTAGGCAGATGTCTTGCATGTGCACCAGAATTTCAAAGGAGTCCACAACCCAAGACAGTTAGGAGACACATGATCTAATACACGCTGGCTTCATCACTTAACAAGGTAGACTCAATTCAACATAAAGTCAATTCTTGAAACAAAACAAAGAAAAAATATAGTATTTGTTTAAATAAGTCCTATCTATCAAATTTCAATGAAACTTAGTGTATGGTATGAATTTTAAAAAAGATTTCTGAGCCGAAGTTCTTATTACATTCTGATTTTTATGTCATGCCTATATATGCAATCCCTCAGACATAAGATTCTTTTTTTTTTAATGTTTATTTTTGAGAGAGAGAGAAACAGAGTGCAAGCAGGGGAGGGGCAGAGACAGAAGGAGACCCAGAATCTGAAGCAGCTCCAGGCTCTGAGCTGTCAGCACAGAGCCTAACGTGAGGCTTGAACTCACGAGCTGTGAGATCTCGATCTGAGCCCAAGTCAGATTCCCAACCGACTGAGCCACCCAGGTGCCCCGGTAGATTCTTTAAAGAGGTAAAGGAGAAAAAAGATGAATGAAGATGCATCTATTACAGGAAAGGCTACATAAAATGAAGCCTATATGAAGCAAAAGATGATAAATGCCAAGTTTTATCACCCATTTCAAATTCACTGGCCAATAACCATGGGACCTTACCAATCTTTTAGTAGTGCCCTCTTGTACACATAGTCACTGCAGCATTCCAGGCTGAGATCCTCCTCTTCAAATCTCCAAAACTTGTAAAAGAAATCAATTCCACTGTTAAAACAGTGGAGCAACTAATTTCAAAACAGTGCACCATGCTCTTCAGGGTGTGGCTGGCCAGAGTTAACACGTTTCTTTGAAAAACTCAATCCAGGGGCGCTGAGTCAGTTAAACACAGGACCCTTGATTTCCGGCTCAGGCCGAGACCTCACAGTTCGAGGCACAGCCTCCAGGACAGTGACGGGGACCAGCGCCGTGCTGGGGGATAGGCACTGCCTCAGATTCTCTCTCCCTCAGCCCCATGAGTGTGAGGCTCATGTGGTCTCAAAATAAAAAAACATTTAAAGAAAGAAAAGAAAAACCCAAGCCCATATATTCAGGCTGGGATAAAGAAAATCCAGACATTAAGTGATCTGTTCAAGGTCATGAGGCTGGCTGAAGGCGGGCCTGGAACCTGCCTCCCAAGTGCGGAGCCCCTCTGTAGACCAGCCTGTACGCTCTTCTACAGGGCCAGTAAAATGCTCAGCACGAACTCCCGAAATGCTAGGACTCTAACTCTGAGCTATTCATATGAAAGGAAAAAGAAAAGACTAAAACTAGCATGATATAGGAAAAATAAACTTAAAAAGTAAATAGAGGACTACAGAAAACCATTAAGTGTCACTTCAGTCACAACCAGTATGTTTTTCAGCTGTGTACAGGAAAGTGTCTGATTAAGGCAAGACTATTTTTGTAGTTTGCTGTAATTGTTTTAATGATTCAGAAACTACAAATAAAAAAGAAATCAGTGCTCCAGAATAACAAACCTGACACTTATTGTGCTGGTTTATAACTCTGAATGAACAAATGAGGCTCTGATTCCTTATGTCAGTACTATCACTGAGTAAATCTTATAACTGAACAAATTTCAAGAGAAAAGCAAAATGGTTTATGTGTCACTGTTGTCATTTTTACCCATTAAATTAATGTGTTATTCAAATATTCTACCAAGATGTTGCTCAACGCAAATGATCTAAGAGATTTCTTCAGCTTCTTTAATAGGGATACACTGGTTAGAACCTTCAATAAAAGAACTGTTAGTACTAGAACCTTTTCTCAAACTATTATGCACTCAAAATTTGTATGAGGTTTTAAAATATTTCCCAAAGTAGAGGCTTTAAATAAAAGCTAAGAAAACATACTAATGAGTGTGGTAGCATACTTTCCCTACTCTTTAAATAATAAATTATTTCTGGATAGGGTGATTTTTAAGTCAATGAATATTTTTTTGCTCAGCAAAGAGCAAAAATCCTCATGATTATATCCTATGAACCAAAACTTTCTCCACCCAGTCCTGTTCCTCTCTGTTGTACAGCAGAATTCTATAAAGCTTTAGCTCATTGACTTTGTCTACTGACACACGGTCTCCAAAAACAAACCTTTCTTTAAAAAAAAAAAAGTTTATTTATTTATTTTGAGAGAGCGAGCTCCGGTGAGCAGGGGAGTGAGAGCAGGCAGAGAGAGGGTGACAGAGACTCCAAAGCAGGTTCTGAGTTTTCAGAGCAGAGCCCAATGAGCGGCTCAATCTCATAAACCACGAGATCACGACCTGAGCCAAAATCAAGGGTGGGATGATCAACCAACTGAGCCACCCAGGCACCCCCGAAACAAACCTTTCAACTCTGAACAGGACTGAATCCACTATTCCAAAACCAGCGTGACGGACATACTTGAAGATGTCTGCCCGCTGTAGTAATCTAAAATGGGTCTCCGTGTGCAAAGAATACCAACGCCAAGAATCTTACAATTTCTCTCAAGTGGCTGCGTCTAAAGACATCATCCTATGTGAACCTATTCACCATGCAAAGAAGGAAATCCATACGTAACTCAGAATCAAACAAGCTTAAACCTCCACTCTTTAGAACTATGGGCAAGCCAATCACATGGACAGTGAAAGTAAGAAAGAGCTGAAAGGTAGCAAGGAATAACGGTTAAGGAGGGATGCTTTATTCACCAGCAAATTAACTTCTCTGCCCATCAGGTTCCTAGTTAATAAATAAAAATAATATACTTTACAGGGCTGTTGTAAGGATCAAACAGTTCTTGCAAGAAAGTAATTTGCCCAGTAAAAGGAACATAACAGGCACTCAATAAATGCCGGCTCCTTCCCCGTCAGTTCTCAGCCCTGTGTTCTTTGTCTTCTAAACTCCGTCTCCCAGATGACTCAGCCTTCTCATGACTTTTATTAACAAATGTTGAAAACTGCTACATCAAAGCCCTGATGTGCACATGCATGCCCAGTGTAAGAAGCTGTCTGTCCCCTGACAATACGTAGGTGAGAAAGGCAGAGAAGACACCCCGAAGACCTGAATTTCACTGTAAGAACAAGCACTCAGTGTCAACAAATATCCATGAGTTTCCAAATATCTCCTGCAGATTTCCAATGCCATCTCAAAATGCCAGGAGTCAAATTGCCAGTATCTTTTACTTAAAACCAGACTCTCTTCCTGCGCCTTTTCTAGGTGGTGAGTGGAGTCCAACAGAGAAATCCTTGCTCTTTATCTTCCCTCATCTAAATACTAGGGAACGCAGGCCCTTCAAGTCCACCTTCACAATTTCTATGAAGTCCTATGCTTATTTGCTTCTCACGGTTACCGCCAGAGTCCAAGCAAGGATCCCTCAGTCCTTGGTGTGGGGCTGTCCTGTGCACTGTAAGATGTTTAGTGGCATCACTGGCCTCTATCTGCTAGATGCTGGGAGACCTCTCCTTTCCTACAAGTTATGACAATCAAAAGTGTCTCCAGCCAGTGCCAAACGCCCCCTGGGAGGTAAAATCATCCTCCCCAGGGTCACCCCCAACCGACTCCTGCATTTGAGCACTGTGGCCCAGTTTCTAACCACTTCATACATGCAACAGACAGTGTGTTCCCAAATTCATCTCCGGCTTCTTCCCTCTAACTCCTACCGCGCTGATCTCCTAAAGGCCTTGTAAAGTATGGCTTTTATGAGTCATTTCTCTTAAACTACAACTCCCTGTTACCTTCACAATTGATTCAAAGCTCTCCACCCGGCCTTGATAATTTGGCTTCAATTAAACATTATCCAACAAAGCACCTCACATAGTGTCTACCCAGCAGCCCTTCAATAACTCAGACCTGTTCATCCAGATCTGTTTCCTATTCCACAGCTGTTACCCGGGTTTGGAGGCCCTTGACCCAAGATCCATTCCAGACTACTGCAGAGCCTCCTCCCCGCCCCCACCTCACCCAAGATCAAACACCATTAATGAGTCTCCACTGCTTACTGAAATATGAAATCTTCTGCCTTCTTTAGGGTCTTTCTCCATACGGTCTCTTTCTAACTCTATGTTCCATTATCCCCAAAATATACTCCCACTTCAGCAAAACCTAAATCTGCTAGTCCTGGAAGAGGCTCCTACCCTTTCCAACTTTGGTCGTCCATGCCACTGCCCTCCTCCATGCTATTTTACTGTCTATCTCAAGTCAAGAAGGCTTTCCAAATCATAACCTTCCATGCACCTCTCTTAGGCCTTCACATGGGTTCTTTATGTTACGCACATGTATCCCTGTAACTTACAGGGTCCTTGAGAGCTTCTTACTCCTCTTGTGAGGCCCTGCAACGCCTCGCCCAGTTAAGTAACTCACTCAATATATTTGAGTTGACCCAAATGTTTCCCGCTTAGAAAGCAACAAAGGGCTGTTTTCAGACAATCCCAAACTCTCTTTAAAGAACTAAATCCATATTCCCCGTTTTTCTCACATTTTACGCGTTAGGCCGATTTTTAAGTAAACTGCCTTCAAGATAGCCAAAATACTATTTCATATCTATTACTGTAAGAGCTCTGCTTCAGCAAGTTTCCACAGCTTCCAACTTGAAACTGAGTCCTGAATATTTATGGTATTTAAGTCCTATCTTTATATGAAAAGGCAATAGAAATTTCTTTTTGAATATTAATAAAATTGAGCAAAACATAAAAATAACTTGGATTAAACATACTTCAAGCAGAGGGTAATGCTAATTTGTCTATCCTGAATAATACTAAATAATACATTAAAAGTCCTGAAGTCTTAATGCATTATTAAAAGTTTAAGTTAGTTTAGGGGCGCCTGAGTGGCGCAGCTGGTTAAGCCTCCAACTTCGGCTCAGATCATGATCTCACAGTTCATGAGTTTGAGCCCCACATGGGGTTCTGTGTTGACAGCTACGGATTCTGGGTCTCCCTCTCTCTCTTGTCCCTCCCTTGGTCACACACTGTCTCTCTCGCTCTCTCAAAAACAAATAGAAATATCTTTAAAAATTAAAAAAAAATATATATATATATGTCAGTTTTATTTGAGCCTCCCCCCCCCCCCGCAAAAACATAAACCAAAACCGGAACTTGGAAAGTTTCTACTTAATTTTAGTTCCTAAATGACTTGAAAGAGTGTTTTGTTATTGCTACCAAAAGGGCAAATCATTACTGAGCATGCTGTGGCCAGAGCTCTTTCTAAAAGTCCAACCCCAAAGTCATACAAGGGAGGAGAGAACCCCCACATTGCCACCGCCATCCTTTCTGGCAAGGGTTCAGGCCCAGTTCTGCACGGCCCTGAGCTAAGAATGGTCTTTACCTTCTTAAAGAGTAGCAAAAACAAAACCAAACATTCGACCATAAGTATCCAGCAAAGCCTAAAACATTTACTTTTTGTCCCTTTATGGCAGGCACTCCTAGCTGCTGGTATCTAAGACATCCAACTTTTCCTCCCAAGATTTTTTTTAAAAAGCATATGACACATACAAGATTATGCAGAAAGACAGAACTCCTCCATCTTCGTCATAGTTAATGCACAGCTTAACCTTTAAAACAGAGACCTTTGTGGACATTTTTATATTTCCAGAACTGTTATAAGAAACCGTACTCTCATTCTTCAGGTGAGCACACTTACACTCGAAGGGTGCCTGGCCCAAAGTCACAGTGCTAGTTAACACTAAAAAGGGGTCAAAGACCCAGGCCTCAAACCTCCTGATTCAGTGCCTTCTGGGGGTATAGTCTACATTACACCTATGCACATGGCTTTAAGTTCTGGAGAGGTGGGTAAACCGGCTTGGATCATCACAAAGATGAAAGCTTAAAAACCTGCTCCTGATATGCTGTTTAGACAGACTCTTACCAGCAGCTATGAATCATTAAACAGAGTAACAATAAGGTTCACCACATAAATTAGATAAGAACTTCTAGGAATCCTTCCATTTTAAAAACAGATGTGGTAGAGAAAGCTTAAAATGTACTCGGGCTTGCTCCTCTAGGGCCACGGATCAGATTGAGGCAAATATGCCCGTTTGACTTCCAGCTACTCAGTACTTCTCTCCCAACCCAAATCTCCAAGTTCCACTAAATGTTACGGAAATCCATCAAAAACTGCCCAGCACTACATCACCCACACGTTCTATAGATACCTACAAGTTCTTTCCATATCTACTTGCAAACTACTAGCTATAATCTCAAATTTTTGACCTTCCCAAGAATTCAGCTTAAGAAAACGGCTTCTTCGATTGCTACAAAACCCACTTTGTCGCGCCCTCTGGCTAATTGAGGAATTTAAAAAACATTTTATCTATACTGATAACTTTACTACGCTGCTGGACCCGGCGAGCTATGTTATGTATCAGGATCCACGATTCAAAGACATGGTAACAATCCGAAATCCTTCATCTGAAGTTGCTCTTCAGTTGTGAAAAATACAGCTTTTGAGAAGCAACCGAGAAATACCGGACTTAGGTTCTTCAGCGGTAATACCCAGACCTCCGCCCCCCACCCCCACCCTCCCACCGTAGCTCTGCGCGACTTTTGTCCTCTAAGAGCGACCCCTCCCCCTCGATCGCGGCGCGAGTCCCGGCCGCCCGGGCACCTGCGGCCCCAGCCGGCAGCTGGGGAGCCCGGGGGCCACGAGCCCACGGCCGGCGCTGCTGGAAACGGCGCCCACTCCCACCCCCTCGGAGGCGGGCGGCTGGAGGCCGGAGCCCCCGGGAAGCGACCGGCCGGCGGCCGGCAGAGCCCCGGACGCGACCGGAGGCGAGGGCGGCGGCGTTACCTGGAGGACCACGTCGTTGGGCAGCTGCGCGGCCCGGAATAGCTCCAGCACCCGCCCGTTGGCCGCCACCTTCTTGGTGCTCTCGATGTCGCAGTAGGAGAAGAGATCCGAGTAGTATTTCTGCTCCGCATCGCTCAGCGTTAAGCCTTCCATCTGCGCCTCCGGCTCGCGGCCGCCCCGCCCCGCATGCAAGACCCGGG
>NC_043706.1:120129529-120138759 GCF_006229205.1 Suricata suricatta
CACCAGCACCCCGGAGCGGCAGCACTTCCCGGAAAGTTGTGGGGCTTTCGAGTCTAAAGTTTCGGGGCCTCTGAGCTGAGCGTGGCCGCCGCTCCGCCTCCCTCCGCCGCCATTTACTGCGCCCCGGCCCGGCCCCCGACGCGCCCGCACCAGCACTGACAGCGGCGGCCGCGCTCCAGACCCGGATGTGAGGCCGGGAGGAGAGAGCGCGAGAGGGAGAGAAACACCCACCGGGCTGGCTCGGCCGCTCCCGGGAGAGGGGGCCGCAGCGCCCCCTGGTGGCCGGAGCCCCGCGGCGGAGAGCCGCCCCCAGCCCCGGAGGGAGGCGCTGGGACCCCGGGGACGCCGGGACAAGGGGGCCCGCAGCGCGCCGCTCCGTGGGACCTGGGGAACTTAGACGAGGGTTGCAGTAGATTGTTTCGAAGCTTCTGGCACGCAGGGTTTCATAAACGTTGATTGAAAGGGAACCGCTGTTCAGGTTCCTATGATTGTATCTGTTGGGACCTTCTAGATGTCAGATGTAACTGAGTATAAATGCACTATTTCTGGGTGCCCTGAAGAACTATGGAGATTTTATCGATCTGGGAACTTTGATATCGACACTAACACTGAGGCTTAATTGCCACTCTTGCTGCAAGCCATGCTTCCCTGAGAAACAAAATTTGCTGAATAGAGGGAAAAACTGTCAAAAGTTTTCTTCTAACGTACAAGGTCGTTCTGCTCACGGGAACTCGGTGTCATAAATGTACGCCAACAACTCTGTAAACTCCTGGAGGCCCTGGGCCGATCTCAGGGGCTCCTGCTGCTCCTAATTTTCTCCTTTACAAAAATCGTGCACTGTTCTGATCAGTACCTGTCTGAGCAAGGAGAGGGTAAGAGATCTGGAGAAGAATGGCTTACGGGTTTATACTCACCAAATATTTCATAAACAGTGGTTAAGGCTATTTGTTATACAGATTTTTCCATTTGGGTTTTTATTTTCTTTTAGATGTTGCTCCCTAGAGTTCTGATCCTATAAATGCCCCATATGAGGAAATTATTACAGCTTCCCAACCCTTAATCCAAAATTCAAAACGCACTGAAAATCCAGTGCCTTAGTAGCAAAATCTGCTCTGCTTCATTTGGAGGCAAAATCTTAATGCACATGAAGCTATTTATAGTCCTGCTACGCTACTTAGTGTCAATATTTACTCATTTTACTCTCGGCCTTTATGGGATGTTAATACATGCATAGTTACAGGCATTTTATTACCTTTTTAAAGACATGTATAGGATTTTTCCTGTGTGTGCGTGTGTGTACACATAAACAGGCCTATGGAGCCGTAAATACTTTCTAACTTGACCCCTTGACCGGAAGAATTTTAGGTAGATTCATATATAACCTGCCCTTAAGCTCAAGTTGCCCTATCTCTAAAACTTTCAGTTTGTCACACAGACATCTCACATACCCCTACAGGGGACCTGCAGGAGGTGACCAGAGACCCACATGTGACTTGTCTTCCAAAGGTGTAAATTGGAGGAGCATAATGGGGTAGGGATTGGATCACAGCTGTCTTCAGAATCTTAGTCTCCACCACCTTTCCTAGGCCTTAAGTCTTTTCTGCCCCAGGGCCTTTGTTTCTGCTGCCTGAAATACTCTTCCCATAGAGACCTTTGCATGGCTTGTTCTTCTCACACCATTCAGGTCCTTGTTCATATGTCACCTCCCCAGAGAGATCATCCTCACCACACTTGATCTACAACCACTCTCTATCTCCCCTCCCCACCCCCCGCCTTGAATTATTTTCCTTTGCAACACTTTTAACTACACCGCATTGAAGTATGTATCTGTTCACATTTTTAGCTACCAAAATGCTTACTGTGTTTCCGGCAGTGTTCTAGAACTTTACTCTAATCACCACATTAATCACAACAATCCTATGAAGTAGGCACTTAGAATGTTTATCAGACAGACGAGAAAACTGAGGCACACATGGATTAAGTAATTTATTAAGTCGCATTGTTATCAAGTGTCTGGATCTGAGATTCAAAACCCAGGAAATTGCAACTCTGAAATCACTGTCTTAGTGCCTTTCTTACTTGTGTATTAGGTCTCCCAACTACCATCTTTGTATTTACCAGAAAATACTTGTTCATTACCATGGATCCAAGGCCAATAGTGTTCAGCAGGAACTATTTGTTGAATGAATGAATGAATGAACAGATGAACTAATGACATGATGAGCCAGTCAATACCCTAATCTCCTAATTTGGCTCCCTGAACTCTAGCACCTTCCAGCCCCACTCCTCCTTAGCAACCTAAAATACTGGCTTCCCTTCCAAGTTCGAGGATTCTGCAATTTCCTTCTCTGTCCATAAGGTGCTATCCCTTTACTCTTGCCTCCCATTCCTTGAATAAGCCTGCTCCTTGTAAACTTTGGGTTCTTCTCTCCCAATTCTAACACATATTGCATATGTTCGAGGCGTACCCTGACCATCTTGTAAGGGTGTAAAATAAAGTGCATGGTGTTGTCCTCGAGGATCCTCCGTGTAGAGATCTCATTGTCAGTCATGTTGAGGACACCCTAACAGCACCCTGGATTCCCTCCTGTGTTGCCCCTCCCCTCCCCCTTGCCAGATGCTAGAACTGAATTGAGCACCACATGGAGTTACCGGATGTGGAGGGGGGACTCCTGTGGTCTCACTGCTCTTTGAGGCTTTCCTAATATAGTAGGACACAGAGTGGGAGCAGGACCAGCTGAGTGCAAAAAGTCACCAGGACCACAGGATCCTAAGAAAAAGAACAAAGTCACACCCCTACCCCTAAGGACTTACTAAGAAGCAATTCAGTGGGCCCTACTGTGGGCAATCACAGCCTGAGCCCCAGACCCCACGCCCCAGGCTCCTGAAGGAGTCCTGAACAACACTCAGCTTTCCAGGAGCACGGAGCCTGTGGGAGAACCCCTCCCAGCAAGCACACACTCCCCAGAAAGACAGGGAGGCCTGCTCTAGGGGGCCCGCCTTCTTGGCCCCCTGCTGTATTCTGGGTGGGCTTGGGGCTGGACTGTTTGACAGTTTCAGAAATGAAAGAGATTTTTCTCTACATCTGTCACTTAAAATTGAATTTCCAGGTATGAAAGGGAAAAAAATACAATTGAACACATGTTCTTTGAGGTCAAGTCTAATTTTTTCCCCTAGTATACATTTCTGGACATATCAATTTTTAAGAGTGACATCATGAGAAAGCTATTTTAAAACAGATGGTCGGTATTATACAGCTACAGATTTAAAGATGCTGGTTTTCAGGGAAAGATCAAATAGTGGGTCACTGCCAGCCAATGCATCAACTGTTATTTAACTGGAAATTGCTAGGTTTTTAAAATAAACTGTATATAATAAAATTCATTGTCACTGGTACACAGTTCTATGGGTTTTGACAAACGATTAGAGTCCTGTATCTACCACCAAAATCAGATGCAGAACCATTCTGTTATCCCCCTCCAAGTTCCCTTGTGTTGCCCCTTTTTACTCATCTCTGCCCTCCAGACTCAGACCCTGGCAACTACTGATTTGTTTTCTGCTTCTACACATTTACCTCTTCCAGAATGTTCCATATGTGGAATTGTGTGCTATGTAGCCTTTTGAATCTGGATTTTTTTTTTTCACATAGCATAATGCATCCGAGATTCTTTCATCTTCTGGCTTCTACAGTGGTTCACTTCTTTAAATTGCTAAATAGTATTCTGTTGCATGAATGGGTAGAGTTTATCGATTCAGTAACTGAGGGATATTGGGGACGTTGCCAATTTTAAGCGATTATTATTAAAAATACTGTAATGTTTATGTATGTATGGTTTTGTATGCAAACCCGTGTCTTCATTTCCTTCTTGGGTAAATATCTAGGAGGGGGATTGTTGGGTCATATGGTAAGTATATGTTTAGCTTAAAAAAAACCTGCCAGATTCTGTTCCAAAATGCCTCTGCCACCTTGCACTCCCACCAGCAAGTATAGAATTTTAGTTTCTCTTTATCCTCACGAACCTCGGTATCTTGCTGTGAGGTCAATTTGCATTTCCCCAATGACAAGTGATACTGAGCATTTCAAGTGCATATGTGCCCTCGGAATATCTTCTCTTGTGAAGTGTCTTTTCAAAACTTTTCCCAGCCTGGGGGTGCCTGGGTGGCTCTGGTTAAACTCCCAACTCTTAATTTCAGCTCAGGTCATGATCTCATGGTTTGAGTTCCAGCCCCACATAGGGCTTCATGCTGACAGTGCAGAGCCTGATTAGGCTTCTGTCTGTCCGTCTCTCTCTTTGCCCCTGCCCCCTCCCCTGCTCCCCTCTGCTCCCTCCTGCTCCCTTCTGCATGTGCATGTATCCTCTCTTTCTCTCTCTCTCTTAAAAGTAAATAAATAAACTTAAAACAATTTTTAACATTTCCTATTTTTTACTGGGTTGTTTGTTTTTTTGTTGTTGAATTTTAAAAATTCTTTTTACATGTTTAATATGAGCCTTGGTCAGAGACATTGATTTGTCAGTATTTTCTACCGTCTTGTGGCTTGCCTTTATATTTTTTGCAGAATGGAATCATTAAAATTTGGATTCAGTGTAACTCAGGGGTGACCCCAAAAGACATTAGTGAGGAGAAATCCATTGAGGAGAGTTTCATTTAGTGCACCTGGTCATTAACTTTGTATAAGAGAGATTGCTCTAGATAAGAATATGCATTAAACCCACGGAGAGCGACAAATGGTTGGGCCCGTATGGGCGGGTAGGCATGGAAGAAAGCAGTTTCGAAGATCAGGGAGCAGGAGGTCTAAGGGAGAAGCATGTTGTTGAAACTTTGGAACGGGGCATGGAGTGGACATATCTTTGTGCTGTGTGCTGACACCCACCGGAGAGCATCCACCGTACCAACTAGACTAAACAACTTGGCTAGTTGATGTCAAGAAGCCTGTGCAAGCAGCCGCCCCAGTGTTAGTACACTGGCTCGGGAACTGAATAGGTCCCGTGGCAGCAGTGGAAGGCAGGCAAGGGCCCCACATTATGGGATTCCACTCCCCAAGCCCAAGCAAGAGTTGAGTTCAGCTCAGCTCAGCCTTGGTCAGCTCAACACCAAGTTGAGTTTCTGATGCCACATCATCCCTCAGGGAGATCAGACACTTGGTGACAAGTTGATTATTTGTACTGGAATCAAACTTTTTTTTTTTTTTTTTTGAGAGAGAGAGAGAGCATGTGTGAGTAAGTGAGCATGTGTGCGCAAGTAGAGGAGGGACAGAGGGAGAAGGAGAGAGAATCCTAAGTAGGCTCCACACCCAGTACTGAGCCCAACGCCAGCCTTGATCTCACTGTAAGATCTCGAGCCAAAGTTGAGAGTCCTATGCTTAACCAACTGAGCCATCTAGGCACCCTGGAATGAAACATATTCTAGACATAAGTTTGCTTTGCTATGCACAAAGCCTTAACCAGCAATATACTATCTGAAGCTCTAAGCATTTTTATCACCAACCTAGAATCTGTGTAACATCCCTTTAGACTGAGAGACTCACTTTACAGCATTACAGGTGCATTAGTGTAGGATTCACTCAACTTCTCACACACCACATCATCCAGAACTGACTGACTTCAGAGAGTCTAGAATGGCCTTTTGAAGGTGCGGTTGATGGGGCGCCTGGGTGGCTCAGTCAGTTAAGCATCGGCTTCAGCTCAGGTCATGATCTCACGGTTTGTGAGTTCGAGCCCCACATCGGGCTCTGTGCTGACAGCTAGCTCAGAGCCTGGAGACTGCTTCAGATTCTGTATCTCCCTCTCTCTCTGACCCTCCCCTACTCACGCTGTCTCTCAAAAATAAATTTAAAAATTAAAAAAGAAAAAAAAGAAAAGAAGGTGCAGTTGATTTGTCAGCCTGGAGATGCTATTCTGTACCTATGGATCTCTACGCTCCAGGACAGTATGCACACTAAATCAACGGCCCTCTATACTAGCACATCTCCAAAAGGTAGGTTGACTAAACAGGACACAAATTGACCCCATTTGCCTTTGCTTCCAGCAACCTACTTGGGGGAGCGGGGGTTGCACTTCCCAGCCCCTCAATTCTAGGGGTCCTGGTTCTCAAAGAGGAGTGCCTCCACCAGGAGGCGTATTATAGGTCCCACTAAGCTTACAGCTACAGATGAGGTCTAGTCATTTGGGCACCTCTGCCAATAAATTAGTAGAGAAAAAAAGAATCAACAGACTAGAGGTTAATTGAACCTACTCATCAGGAGAAAATTGTGCTTACTTTATACAATTGAAGTAGGAAAGAAAATGTTTCACACTCAGAAGACCTCTGGGGTGTTTCTTGTTACTTCCCATTCAGTTTTAATGATAAATAAGCAAGTGTAACTGTCACAGTCTGAGAGGCGTACGGTGACAAGGGACTCGGACCACCCGGGGAATGAAGGTCTGTGTCACCTTAAAAGAGAAGCCATCTGGAGCTGCAGAGGAGTTAGCTGAGGTCAAGGAGATCTAGACTAAGAAGTAGAGAGGAGATCATGAATATCAGCTGTGGCCTTGAAATGAGCTCCAATCGTGGCAGATACAGCTCACTCCCCTAACTTTCCTCTTGTAAAAATTTCTAGAAAACAACATCCAGAAGAATCCTGGGGGAGTTGTTCCCATGTGGGTACGTACATCGCATGAAGCAAATGGGTCTGAGCAGTGTCAGTATGGACCGTGGTGGTTGCTGTGGAATGCTACCCCAAAGACCGCCCGTCAGGACGGAGACACTGTTCTTTAGGAATTCCACTGTTAGCAATGGTGGAATGTCAGGGGCTCACAGCTGAACCCCTCCCTGGGAATTACCCTTGGGAGAAAAAAGATTCCTCATCTGAGTTTATACCCCAATCCTAGGGGCAGCAGTACAACCAATGACTACCCAGAGGCTCTAGGAGCCTCAAGGTCTCTGCACTGTTTTGAGACAACTCCAGCCACCTCAGCTCCAGAGTTCTTCCAGGAATTGGCCGGCGTCTCTGATGTTACCACACTGCAGATCTCCCTCCACCTAATTATGGGCTTTTTCCACTTCACTTCCGTATGTGTGCTGTTCCTGACAGCAATTCTCAATGAACTTCCTGTACCCCAATCTTCATTTCAGTGTGTTTCCTGGGGAAACCAACTTCAGCCACCCACGCGCTTCTGCTCCTATTAAGTTGAGTTCATTAGGGCTTAACAACCTGTTGTACTTATTACTGTAATTGTTATAATTGGGTTAAGCGTTACATAAGCAAATTAATTACAAAAACAGAAGGATGGCTTTTGATTTTATAAAACTCAGAATGGATGTTTTGGGAAGCTATGATGATAGTAAATTGCAGAGAAAGGTTGCTAGGAGCTCACAAAGAAAAGACTGGCGTGGGAAGAAAACATGATACTGTGCCGATTCAGAGTGTGCATCTGGTTTGAGTGATTGATGGGGGTCGTTTCCTACCTGTCATCAAAATACCTAATTTTTTGTTTTTGAAAAATCTCTTATTATTTTTGTAAACATGTACACACTCATTGTGAAAATAACGTAACTCAGAAAAGGATGAAGTAAGAGCAGAATTTACCTGGAATCCTGCCATTTGCAGGCAACTTCTATTCATATTTAGGTGAATATTCTTGATATCATTTGTTTATTTATTTTTTATTTTTAAAAAGCTTTTATATATTCATTTATTTAAGTAACCTCTACACCTGGCATGGGGCTTGAACTCATGACCCCAAGATAAAGAGTCACATGCTCTCTGACTGAGCCAGCCAAGCACTCCTTGACCAAAAATGATAGACATACAGTATCAAATAGAGAGATGGAATAGATAGATATACATTATAAAAATGCCAATTATATGATCAAATATATCCATTGAATGGATGTATTACACATTACTACATATTTTTATTACATATTATATATATATAATTCACCTATTTATTTGCCATTGTATGCCTATTTCTTTGTAATCCTTTGTAGCAAATTTTTTTTTACTCGAGATTGTATTTGTAAAAGGAGTCTTTTCTTTTAATTTGAATCTTCTTTCTTTGCCTGCTTTGGAGCCAACAATACTAATGATATAAGCAGATCAACAGATTTAAAAAATACAAGTGTGTCTTTCAGAAAGCACTTAAGACAATCTTATACTATATTGCCAATGGGATCTATTTTCATTACCTAACTAGGAGGGAATCATAACATAATAATTTTTTTTGATGTTTCAGCTATAAATCAGTGTTTCAATAATGAGATAGAAAACTCCAAATAAATTTAAGATTTCATATTAGCATGAGGTTCATCAGGAGCAAAGGCATAGAAATCTATACAAATTTGTTGGCATAGCAAAAATAAATCAAATCTTTATAGAAATAGAATTCTCAGAAGAGATAAGCCAAAAATGAAAAACACCTTTCTCGAAATAAAAATCAACCCAACAAATACTTATTACTTACTCTATGGAGGGCAGTTTTTCCCTCTCAGTTTCCTTTGTAAACATTCTCAATTTAGTGCTTTTTCAATATTTTGAATTTTTAACATGGAAAAAAGCAAAATGGTTTTCTTATTCTATGTAATACTGAAGCACACAGAGGTAGTTGTACAAAGATACTAGGGCACCTGAGTGGCTCAATCGGTTAAGCGTCCAACTTCAGCTCAGGTCATGATCTCACGGTTTGTGAGTTTGAGCCCCACATCTGGCTCTGTGCTGACAGATTGGAACCTGGAGCGTGCTTCAGATTCTGGGACTCCCTCTCTCTCTGCCCCTCCCCTGCTCATGCTCTGTCTCTCTCTCTCTCAAAGATGAATAAATGTTAAAAAAAATTTTTTTAAATGCTAAACGCACGTTGCTTGCCATTAGTAGCATCTTCTAAGTGAAAAGTCTCCATTTAGGCTGGGTCATCTTCAAACACATCAACTTTTCAAACTATTAACAAAAATTAAAAAAATAATCTGTCCTTTATTTTACTTCTACAACCTTTATTAATCTCTGCTAGCTCCCCATTATCCTCCCATGAAATAGTTTACAGTACCATGGATTTCATAACCTTTCATGGTGCTTAAGAGCAACAGTGTTCTGGGGCGCCTGGGTGGCTCAGTTGGTTGAGCATCAGACTTTGGTTCAGGTCGTGATCTCTTGGTTGGTGGATTGGAGCCTTGGGTCGGGCTCTGTGCTGACAGCTCATAGCCGGGAGCCTGCTTAGGATTCTGTGTCTCCCTCTCTCTCTGCCCCTCCCCCACTC
>NC_043706.1:120138859-120144987 GCF_006229205.1 Suricata suricatta
GACCTGAGCTAAAACCTAGAGTTGTGACTTCTGTGACTATTTTAAAGGCAGAATAAGGGTGCCTGGGTGACTCAGTTGGTTAAACATCCTTTCAGCTCAGGTCATGATTTCATGATTCGGTTCATAAGAGCTGAGCTCCACCGTGCTATCAGCATGGAGCCTGCTTGGGATTCTCTCTCCCCCTCTCTCTCCACCCCTCCCTGCCAAAATAAATAAAAAAATAAAAAATAAATAAAATGATTATTTTTTTAAAGGCAGAATATAATTAACTTTCAGTATAAAGGATGTTTCCCTCATTTCTTGGATTATTTAAAAATAGGTTTACAGTGTCTTTAAAAACCTTTTAAAGAATTCTCATTGTCAAATGTATTACTTGGCCATTTGCAAAGCTGGTTTTACCAAGATGAGTATATTTGAGCTAAGAACTATACAGTTAACTGAATGCTACTTTCTGGAGCATATGATACAGAAACTCATAAAGATCAATTCAACAAGAAGATGATAAACACACTAAGATTCGGTCTCAAAGATTCCAGGATTCACAAGAAGTCGATGAACCCACTAAGATTCAGTCTCAAAGGTTCCAGGGTTCACAATACCCATATTTCCCAGAACAACAGTTTGATTTAAAGTCAGAAAGCTATTTCACCAAAGCAACTCAATAAATCAATTCGTTCACTCAAAGACAATAATTTAAAATTTCTTTTAGTGTTTTTTATTTATTTTTGAGGGACACAGAGAGACAGTAAGAGCAGAGGAGGGTCAGAGAGAGAGAGGAAGACACAGAATCTGAAGCAGGCTCCAGGCTCTGAGCTAGCTGTCAGCACAGAGCCCGACACAGGGCACGAACCCACGAACTATGAGATCACTACCTGAGCTGAAGCTGGACACTCAACCGACTAAGCCACCCAGGCACCCCTCAAAGACAATAATTTTAAAAGGATTATTTATGAGGAAGCCAGTTACCAAAATAACCATTATCTATACAAAGCGAAATAAGAACAGAAATGCAGCTAAGAAGTCAATCCCAAAAGTTCCCCTGAAATTGCCTGATAACCAAAAAAGTTTGTTGTTTAGTTGTTTAGTTTGGCTTAGGGCTTGTTGTTGGTGATTGCATTTGTAAAATTTAGGACCCTTAAAAAAACAAACAGTTGCTTTAATTTTCTACCTTGCTCTGTGGGCTGGAGCACAGCTTAGTCTTGTGAAAGCTGGATCCTCCCACCTCATTCAAGATATGCTCCCTAATTAGCCAGCACATTTCAAGGGACCAGGCTGAGAAGCAGTTAGGATTTTGTAGTCAGAGTGCCAATAAATAGTTGGTTTCCACAAATTCAGTATTACATTCTCCTGTTTTATGAATAGAATTCCCCAACTAATTAACTAGCTAACTTCTTTCTTCCTCTTGCCTTCCTTTTTCCCTTTGCTTTCTTATTCTCTCTCCTCTCTCCATGTCTTTCATCAATTATTGAATATTTACTTTATGTCAGGCACTATGTTAAGCTTGAGGATTTGAAGGAAACATTTCTTACTTTTAAAAAGATAAGAAGTGGGGCATCTGGGTGGGTCAATTGGTTGAGCATCCCACTTTGAATCAGGTCATGATCTCATGATTGTGGGTTTGAGCCCTGCGTGGGGCTCTGTGTTGGCAGCTTGGAGCCTGGAGCCTGCTTCAGATTCTGTGTCTCCCTCTCTCTCTGCCCCTCCCCTGCTTGCACTCTGTCTCTCTCTCTCTCTTTTTCAAAAATAAATAAACACTAAAGAGGTAAGAACCTATTGAGGGTGACATTCAATAGGAGTAGACAAGTAATAATAACACAATGTCGTGTATGGTCCGGGAGAGAGAAACAAAATACTCCTAGAACATGTGGAAAAGTTGCTCTAAGAGACCTGAAGTAGTAAAAAGTGAGGTCAAGGTAGTCTTAAATGCTGTGGGCCTCTCCTTCGGGAAGGAACTGGGGGTGATTGTCAATTCTTTGACAGATAGAATGGGACATATGAGAGTTAAAATAAAAGTGATGACATTTCGGGGTGCCTGGGGGGCTTAGTTGGTTAAGCTCTTGATTTCTTGGCTCATGATCTCATGGTTTGTGAGCTTGAGCCCCACTTTGGGCTCTGCACTGACAGCGCTGAGCCTGCTTAGGATTCTCTCTCTCTCCTCTCTCCCCTCCCTCTCTCTCTCTCTTTAAATAAAACTTCAAAACAAACAAAAAAGTGATGACATTTCGAATTAGGTATTGGAGATGGGAAAATGGAGGCTGAAACTGGAGGTGATGTTGAAGGCAAGGTAAATGAAAGATAGTAAGAAAAAGGCGGAGAAGGGTGGAAAAGAGTTATACAAGATGAATTAGTTCTAGTGATCATCTGTACAACGTATCTGTGCACATAACAATACTGTATTATGAACTTAAAAGCTTAAGTGGGTAGGGGCGCCTGGGTGGCTGAGTCTGCTGAGCGTCCGACTTCAGCTCAGGTCATCATCTCACAGTTCGTGGGTTCGAGTCCTGTGTCGGGCTCTGTGCTGACAGCTCAGAGCCTGGAGCCTGCTTCAGATTCTATATCTCCCTCTCTCTCTGCCCCATCCTGCTCATGCTCTCTCTCTCTCTCTAAAATAAATAAAAACATTAAAAAATTAAAAAAGCAAAGTTTAAGCGGGTAGAACTCATGGTAAGTGTCCTTTCCACAGTAACAAAAACAACAATATTGCCACAAATCCTTGTGTTGATCAGGCTGAGCTTAGCTGGGAGTAATGCTGGGGTCTTCCCACCAGCCAGACTTCAGATTCCAGTTGACATTTTCCTTTTTGTAATTCCTACCCTGTTGCCTTCATCAATTTAAGAAAAAGTTGCGTTTCTTGGAAATAAGACTAGTATCTGATGTTTCTAAGTCTGTTCCAATTAGACCAACTGGAGTTAAATTAATGAAATTGTTTGATGGGACTAGTTTTGGAATAGAGTCACCCCTTGCAATTTTTTTACACCCACGTGCTTTTCTGCCTGTTTCCTTTATATTGTCTTTCTTTCTGTTCTTCTAGGACCTTCAATGACATGTATTCTTTGTTTATTCACAGTTTTAAAATGTTTTATTTCAAGGAGCACCTGGCTAGCTCAGTCAAAAGAGAATGTGACTCTTGATCCTGGGATCGTGAGTTAAAACCCTACATTAGGTGTAGAGATTACTTAAAAATAAATAAATAAAATGTTTTATTTCATAATAAGAAAAAGTTTATATGTGCAAGACTCAAAGTGAATACAAAGGCAGCTTTCAATCACAAATTGATGAGACAGCAGTCTACTGTGGAAGCATAGGTAATGCACATGCTTCGATGTTATGCATAAATAATTTTAACTTTGCAGTTCAAGTTCTGGTTTTATATCAGAGCTGCATATAAATATATATGATTCTTGTGGTCAAATCTTAAGATTGATAAAGTCATTTTGAAGCTGCTTATATTTTGAGTGCAGGTTTCACTATTACAACTGCACAATGTTATAACAAAGTAGCAATCGTCAAAGATCTTTGTCCCGTGCTCATACATCTGTAATCTGACTCTGTTCGCTAATTTTTCTTCTTGTAGTTCCTCCTTAAATTACAGTCGTTATGCACTGACTTCCCTGTGCATCTCACCCATCTCCTCTACTTCGGCCTTTCCATACTTTGCCATTCTGTTCTGACACGCATTTATTTAAGATTTCCATGTGTCTCCAATCCTCTGAAGGTTCAACGGTTGTCTGATTTGTGTAGGGCTTTGAGGACAACCTGGGGGCTTTGCACATAAATTTCTGTCATGAAAACAGTTTGAGAAGTTCAGTTTGTTTCAAGCAAACCTTTAATGAGCACCTATTCTGTGTTAGTAAGTGTACTAGTGACAGAATAGACTGTTGAATAACATGATCATTGCCAGTAAGAAATTCGTAGTCTCATGGAGGAGACAAACAGTCGCTTAACAGTTTTCCTGTCCCCTGTGTTGAACTTTGTATCTGTGCACTTCCCCACCCCTGCCCTCCACCTCTGAGTCTCACGTTGGCTGTGTTCCCAGTTTGAGGATGTCTGGTTCTCCTCTAATGGCCTTTGATCCTCTTTTACATGAACATTTTGCAGTAGCTTGTGAACTTTTAGGCTGCTTACTCCGAGAGCCTTGTTTTGCCTCGCTCGTCTGCACTGGAAAGATGAATGCAAATATTTCACCTTTACATCCACGGAGAGTTTGGAGTTAAGCTTTTCCTGCTCCAGGGAGAGCTAAAGTTTCCATTTTTTAATTAACTTATTAATTTCTAGATTATCAAGTCTATTGTGAAAATGCCACAGGAGAAGATGGTGTCATGGAGGAAAACAATATTTTGGAGGGTATCAGATAGTAGGGGAGGAGGGATTTTCTAACGAGAGGGGCTTATCAGAGAGCTTTATGGGAGCCTGGGAGTTGATCCGGGAGAAGCAGCTTAAAAGACTCTGGGCCACAGCTCAAGAAAGGCAGGGTGAGTAAACCTTAGAAAGGACTCCCAAGAGGGGCAGTGTTTGAAGCCAAAGTAGTCCTAAGGTTTCAGAACCTCCTACTTCACTGGAGAAGCCCCTTGCCTCGGCTCAGGGACCAAACCAGCCAGGACTCACCCGGAACTGTTCTGCGTAAATGGTAGAGATGCATTGGGAACATATAATTAATTAAATATTACCATACAGCAAATCTGAGGCGTTTTCAAAAGTACATGTTAGTTGGCAATGGCTTATTAGAAAAGTATGGAGCCTGAAATTAAACTGATGCCAATATGTAATGATACACACTAACTTAAGAATGATATACTTAATTAAAAGTTATTTATAATTAATCATGAACATACTTAACATTTATGATTATCAAAAAGCAGAATAACATTAACTGAAAGCAAAAGTATCACAAAATGATACTAGTGTTTCACTGATAACAAAGTGACCTTCTGGATATGGCCAAATTCCAAGCTTTTGCCTGTGGAAATGCAAGTAGGTATTTTGACATAGGTTGGCAAACAGTATTCTTAGCAGTAGGTCTCTCTAACCTCAAATCTTGCCACACTGAGGGCTCTACTCTGTGTGTACTTAGGACCTTTCTGCCCTTTATTGGTTTGAAAAGAAGCCTGGATTTAGCTAGCTATCAGAGGCTCTCTACCCAGGGACTGAAAATCCTTGCTAGAGATAAGAGTGATCTATCAAGTTGATAGTAGATACTCAATAAATGTCCGTTTTTATTTTTTTAATGTTTATTTATTATTGAGACAGAGAGAAGCAGAGCATGAGTAGAGGAGGGTCAGAGAGGAGAGGGAGACACAGAATCCGAAGCAGGTTCCAGGCTCTGAGCTGTCAGCACAGAGCCCGACGCGGGGCTCGAACCCACAAACCATGAGATCATGACCTGAGCTGAAGTCGGATGTTAACCGACTGAGCCACCCAGGCACCCCAATAAATGTTTGTTTAATGGTTAAATTTACCAGAGGCAAGTAAAACTGAACCTACAAAATATTAATCTTCAAGTCTTTCATGACTATGACACGCCTTTCTTCTCTCTCATAAGCTTTGAATTTCTATCAATGCTCCAGGAATTTGATAACCTCTAGGATATTCCAAATGGTCTTGTCTTTATTTCTGTGCTTATGAAGCCACTTTGTAAAAACTAATCTAATTTTTCAAGTACAGTAATCGGTTTGCAAATTGCAGATGCCTCCATGTGGATAACTAATGTTTTATAGTTACAGTTCCTCCTATACAATAATATTGACATTTCAAAGACAGCCTTCTATATCCAGGGCTTGGTTAATATTAGCCAGTCTTTCTGAGATGTGTCAAACCTGGAGAAGCATCCTGAAGCCGCTTAACTAGTCAGAGGAGAAACCCATTTAGAAACATCTGGATGTTTGAATTTTTAAATTGAAATCTAAATGCTTGAGTGACATAAACTGTCAAACTCAATCAGACTCTATAAGCCCAAGGAAGTAATTAGCTATTTTAAGGAAATCTGTGGCAATAAAAGCCATGTTCTGAGTTCCTAAGAAATCAATGAAGAGATTGGAATCAGTCCTAGGAAGATGTCTCTATTTATCAAATAATTTTATTTTTTAAATGTTTATTTGTTTTTGAAAGAGAGAGAGAGAGAGAGAGAGAGA
>NC_043706.1:120145087-120157479 GCF_006229205.1 Suricata suricatta
ACAAATTTCAGTAAGTGTGCTATTTAACAATAGACTGTAATATCTTTTGTCTGCTTAAGAGGATTTTGTTATAATTCACATCACAGAAAATAAATTGCTATGTGCTTAGTTTCATGGATACAGATTAATGGTGGAAAGAAAGAAAGAACAAGAAAGAAAGAAAGAGAAGAAAAAGAAAAGAAAAGAAACAAAAAAGAACAACAGAGGCAAATCTGAAAGTCTCTGCCAGGTCTTCCAAGTTGCTCAAGGGTCAAAGAAGGTGCTTCTTTTTAGCAGAGCACATTAATGAGACTTTGGAGTTTGGACTAGAAAGCCAAACTTCTCTGCATAATAAAGGAGGGAACTGAAGGTTCTGGAGCCTGAGAAGCAAGACCTTGGCAAACAGACAGGCAAATGTGAGGACAGTGCCTGGCAGCAGGTAGGAGCTATAGGGAGAGAGAGGGGTCAGTGAGCAAGTCCAGCCAGAGCCAGGGCAGTGAAAGGACTTTTGAACCCGGTATCTCATATTCCATTATAAATTGCCTGTTTTGCTTTAATATAAATTGCCTTTATCCTTAAACCTTATCTTGAGAATATTGGTGGCCTTATGGGGACTAAACCCACTTTTTTTTTTTTTTTATAAGTAGGCCTCATCCTCAATGTGGGACTTGAACTCAAAAGTCAATTTCAAGAGTCACATGTTCAACCAAGTAAACCAGCCAGGCTCCCCACCCCGCACGTTGTTTCAAGAAAAAGACATAGATAAATCACTATTCTGCTAATATAGAAAATGATAAATATACATAAGCACATGCAAATACATGTAAATGTCTCCATACAGTGATATTTATATGTGTGGTTGTAAAATCCATAAACAAGTGATTTGGTCATCCTTGGGCAACCAGGTCAAAGTGTTTTTCACAACTGTGTATTACTACGGAAAAGCCATCCAAACTGCTGTGGTATTCCATTCCTACTACATTTCATGTGCAGTCTATTTTTAATAAACTTTGTATGCATTTTTTAAAAAATTCACATCATGTTATAAATTATGGTGGTCCTGACATTTCATCCAACGCCAAATGTTGGTTTTTTTGGAAAGTGGGAAGGAAGTGGTGTGTGTGTGTGTGTGTGTGTGTGTGTGTATGTGGTGAATTAAAGAAATAGAGCTCTTCAAAAAGAAAAAAAAAGGGGCGCCTGGGTGGCTCAGTCGGTTGAGCCTCCAACTTCGGCTCAGGTGAGATCTCACGTTCGTGGGTTCGAGCCCCACATCAGGCTCTGTGCTGACAGCTCAGAGCCTGAAGCCTGCTTCCGATTCTGTGTCTCCCTCTCTCTCTCTGCCCCTCTCCACTCATGCTCTGAATCTGTCTCAAAAATAAATAAAACATTAAAAAAATATAGAGCTCTTCAATGTCTATCTTGAACATGCATGAAATGTGAGTTGTAATTAGGGTTAGAGAACTCAGAACCAGCAGAAAGCAGGAAAACATATTTCCTGAGAATTTGTAAAAATATAAGGCAGAGCACAGGACTTCCTAGAGGATTGGAGTAGTGAACCTGAATTGACTTCATTAAATTTCAAAAATGACGGTGATATTTGCATTTCATAAGGTGGCATGAGATAATAGTCCTAAAACATGTCCAAAGCACTGGAGAACTCTCCAAGGGGGATACGACACATCAGGGGCAGAGGGGACTGGGATGAAGGAAGAGAACAGGGCTGCACATGTTTCTTATATTAGTTCATTTCCCCTCAAATCCTTTTGCAATGAAGAGGGATGCTTAGAAAGACACAAATTTATTTAATCGCTACAACAATCCAGAGAGTAGGTTTTGATATCACTCATTTTTAAATTAGAAAACTGGGGCTCATAGGGAGGTCTGGGTGGTTCAGTTGGTAAGTGCCAGGCTCTTGGTATTGGTTGGAATCTTGAGGTCCTGGAATAGAGCCCCGAGTAGGGTTCTGTAATGGGATTCTCTCTATCCTTCTATCTCTGCCCCTCCCTTACTCATTCTTGCTCTCTTTAAATAAATAGAAAAATAAGTAAGTAAGTAAATAAGTAAATACATGAATACATAAATGAAAACTGAGACACATAGAACTTAGTTCCTTTCCCAAGGATGCACGCAGTCAGGACAGAAACCTGACTACGTGACCAGTCAGCTCTGCCTGTGTAACACATGGGATTTTGTTCAAGTGAGGGCATTCAAGTTTGGTCTTGGAATTCAGTAGGCAAAGATATGGTGGAGGGGGGGAGGGGAGACTCATCAGGCAAAGACAACAGTCTGAGCAAAGGCAAGAAAGTAGGGCTTTGGTGGTTTCAGGACAGGGACAGCAGGAGGCACAAGGTCATATGTCAAGTACACAGGAAGTACTAACTACACGTTTACAGAACAAAACTAATCTGGACTTAATCCCCACACTGTACTCTGCACCAGATGCAGGAAAAGCATGGAGTGTAACTTGACCGATTCATGGTGAAAGACGGTTTTGGGTGGTCAGGAATCTGGAAGGTAGTAGAGGCCACATTGTGGAAGGATTTAAAAGGCATGGTGAAGAGTGTATACCTGATTTAACAGACCACCAGGAGATTCTGAAGGCTTTGAGTGACAGATTAAAGCTGCACATTCAGAAAGTTAGCCTACAGTCAAATGAAAGATGGACCACATCAGGGCATTCCAGACTCGAATGTGATGCCAACGCTGTTTCAGTAAGTCTGAGATTCCGTGTGTCTAACCAGCTCTCGGCCTTAGAGATTCTGACACAGGAAAGCTGGTATTGGCTGGGGGACCTGAGACCCCCATACAGAGGGCTGTGGGTTAGGGTAGGGTTGGGTGGAGTGAGAAGCCAAGTGTAGTCTTGTCTGTGAGGACTTCCTTGTTTAGAACCCCAAAGCAGTAAAAATGGGCCAGTGAAAGAGTTAAAGAAGGAAGAAATGGCGTTGAGGTAGCCCTTGATGCTGGCAAGTGTCTGAGCTGGTGAGCTGTTCTTCCTTCCCTAGGCTTTCTGTGCCTACCTGAGTGCTAGTGCTTGCCAGTGTTCCCATTGTTGATTAAGGGAAGTTGAAGATGTGGACTCCAGCCTCTCCCAGAGTCCCCTCAAAAGGGCAGAGTGCCCATCAGCTGGGCAGTATTTGTCAATACCCCTCTAGAAGCTTTAGGGTATGGGGATTAGGGTTCTGACCTGTGATTTCCTTCCCCTCGGTCCTGACTCTCCTGTTCTGATTCCTCCCCTCCATCCTTAGTCCTGGACCCAGTGGGAAGATCTGCTTCTGTTCCTGCATCTGGTCCAGGGTACAGTGAGGGGATGGGCCGGAGATGAATTCTGCTCTGGAAATGTTTATTTAGTCTTCCTGTGCCAGGCACACAACCATGTATCTTCTTCTCCCCTGGCTGAAAACTCTGGGTCAGAACTCTAACTCCAAATCACTTTAGTTGTGCTTCTTTTGGACTCAGCCGTAGACTATCACTTCCTTCCCAAGAGACCTCAGTGGATCCAGCTTCCTGTGGTCCCGAGTCCTGCTTGCTCCTGGGCATCCACTCTGACAGTTCCACTTCCGCCTGAGCTCCAGCAGCCTAGACTTCAAGCAGGTGATGCCCCAGAGCCACTCACTCTCCCTTATTAGATGGTGATCATGACCATGGGGACTGGTGACAACGTCAAGTGCTACAGACAGCTGCTTGACAGTGAGAACCGGGGACAGGTCATTGTGTTTGCCAGCTGGGAGTCATTAGTAACCTTCAGACCAGAGAGAGTAGCTTTAGTAAAAGGGCGAAGGCAGAAGCCAGGTCGTGAGATAAATGGTGGATGATGAGGAATGGCAGTGGCAAGTTGAAAGTGTTCCTTGAAGAAATTTCTTGAGACAATGAGGAAAAAAAAGCTCGAGCAAGCAGCAGGGGTGAGGATTGAGGGGGAGAATTGTGAATAAAATTCCTAGAGGATTGATCACTTTGGGGTAAGAATTTAGGTTTCTTGTTAGAAAAGTAGGAGACTTAGAACAGAAGTAATTTGTAAATTTTTTGGTTGGTGGGTTGGGAGTGGGGGAAATGTAAGAGCTAAATATTGGTTATCATATTAAGATTCTTAGCAATTTTCCAGATTTTGTTGATTTTTTTGCCATCTCTAACAGCTCAGTTCAATAGAAGTTTCCAGAAAAATAGAAATGTTTTGTGCTGTATGACATAGCAGCCCTTAACCACTTGCAGCCATTGAGCCTTGAAATGAGGCTACTGTGACTGAAGACCTCAATTGTTAATATTATTTCAATTAATTTAATTACAATAATATTTATTTATTAAATTTTTAATGTTTATTTATTTTTGAGAGAGAGAGAGGGACAGAGCACAAGCGGGAAAGGAACAGAGAGAGGGAGACACAGAATCAGAAGCAGGCTCCAGGCTCTGAGCTGTCAGCACAGAGATTGATGTGGGGCTTGAACTCACAAACCATGAGATCATGACCTGAGCCAAAGTCGGACGCGTAATTGACTGAGCCACCCAAGCGCCCCAAAATGGTATTTATTTAAATGAAAATATCCATATGGGTCTGGTGGCTAGTTACTCTACAGGGCAGATCTATAGACTTGCTATTGTCGTTTGGGGTCACTCCTCTCCCCCACCTCCTTGGTAGAGAAGCTATCTCATTTATGGCTTTTGGAATGCTGTCATATATATTGGATATATTAGATTTAACTGGGAGTAATAATCAGTAATAATCTAAACTGGGTCTGTTATATACTCTCTTTTTTTTCTTAAATTTTTTTTTTAACTTTTATTTAATTTTGAGTGAGAGAGAGAGAAAAAGCATGAGTGGGGGAGGGCCAGAGAGAGAGGGAGACACAGAATCAGAAGCAGGCTCCAAGCTCTGAGCTGTCAGCACCACAAGATCATGACCTAAGCTGAAGTAGGACACTTAACCGATTGAGCTACCCAGGGGCCCATTTTTCTTTTAATTTATTATTATTTTTTCAATGTTTATTTTTGAGAGAGAGAGAGACAGAGCATGAGAGAGTGACAGGCAGAGAGAGGAGACACAGAATCCGAAGCAGTCTCCAGGCTCTAAGCTGTCAGCACAGACCCCAACTTGGAATGGAGAGATCATAACCCGAGCTGATGTCAGATGCCCAACTGACTGAGCCACCCAGGTGCCCCAGATACTTTTTTAAGAATCTGGAATGGAGATCCTGAAGACTGCATTCATTTACTTGGGTCTAGAGGCACTTGAATTTGCAACTTCTGTATTAAAGTAACCTATACTGACTGGAATTCCAGGCATAAATTATGGTGGTAGAAAAGATATTTGGGGGGAAAGAGACCTTCCTGAGCACCCCTCAAATCTTACAATGTTGCTAGTTCCTATCTTGCCAAGGAATATCTACTTATCCTAGAAAAGTGCCCCTACCGGAGACACATGAATGAGGGAGCCTAGGCAGGGACCAGAACGTTCTGTGGAATCAGCTAAAAGGACAGTAGCTGCAGCAGCTGAAAAGCACCCTGGAGGGCTCAGTCAGTTGATCTGCGGATTCAACTCAGGTCATGATCTCACTGTTTGGGAGTTTGAGCCCCACCTCAGGCTCACTGATGTCAGTAAACAAGGCTCTTTGAATCCTCTGTCCCTTGGCCCTCTGCCCCTCCCACCCCTCTCAAAAATAAATAAAACATGAAAAAAAAAAAAAAAAGCAGAAGTCCAAGGAATTCCTTGGAGCAAGATCTGCACAAGATTTCTGCTGGCTTCATAGGCATGACTAGAGCCGTTGGTTCACAACCTTGACTGCACATTAGAATTACTTTAGGACCTTAAAACATAGATGTCTCAGAGAGTATGATTTAACTGGTTTAGATAGGTCCTGGACACTACTTAAATGTTGGCAAATGATTCTAACGTGCAGCCAGATTAACTACCACTGTCATGCTTGTGGCATTAGCCTCTTCCACTCCCTGTGACCCTCAGACAACATCTTGGATATTTGGTCTAGAAATTCCATTTCTCAGTGCCCACCTTGCCTCCTGACATCACTGCAGCTGCCTGTCTGGCTGCTCTTTGCACACAGCATTTAACCTCTTGCGATTAAGTTCAATGATCTTGAAATTGTAACTCTCAGCTGGCAACACGGACGATTTGGCCCAGGCTCAATAACGGATAATGTTGCCTCTCCTTTTCTGGAGTGGCAACAAAGACTTAGGAAAAAGGAAGTGGAAGAACTGAAAACCAAAGGAGACAAATCTACAAAAGAGAAGGGTGAAATATGGATAGGGTGACCAGTTGTCCTAAATTGACTGGGACTGTCCCAGATTTTACTTTTGATGCTGTCCTTCATGCATGTATATTTTTAGTTTTTATGAAATTCAAGTTCTCTAGTTTTCCTTCGGTTGCTTGAGCTTTTGGTGTCATATCTTAGAAAATGTTGCCTAATCCATAGTCATGAAGATTTACACTTATCTTCTGAGAGATTTACACCTGTGTTCTAGGAGATTTATATACCCTATACTTGTTCTTCTATATCTATTCCTGTATTATATTTCTACTCCTCTATCTTTGATCCATTTTAAGTTTTTATATTATTTGAGACAGGGATCCAATTAATTATTTTCCTTTTGGATATCCAGTGTCCCAGCACCATTTGTTGAAAATACCGTTCTTGGGGGCGCCTGGGTGGCTCAGTCGGTTAAGCCTCCGACTTTGACTCAGGTCATGATCTCACGTTCGTGGGTTCGAGCCCCGCGTCAGGCTTTGTGCTGACAGCTCAGAGCCTGGAGCTTGTTTCCGATTCTGTGTCTCCCTCTCTCTCTGCCCCTCCTCGCTCATGCTATGTCTCTCTCTGTCTCAAAAATAAATAAAACATTAAAAAAATTTAAAAAAAAGAAAATACCATTCTTTCCCACTGAATGGTTTTGGCACCCTCACAAAAATCAATTGACCATAAGTGAATAAGCTTACTACTGGACTTTCAATTCCATTCCTTTTTTATATGTCTATAGTACCACTTACTCTTCCTATGTCGTAAGTTTCACATTACTTACTATAGTTTTGTAGTAAGCTTTGAAATCAGGGACTGCGAGTCCTCCAACTTTGTTCTTTTTCAAGATTCTTTTGGCTCTTCTGGATCTCTTTAATTTCCATGTGAATTTTAAGATTAGCTTGTCAAAAAAAAAAGAATTTTTATAAGGATTGTCTTCAATCTGTAGGTCATTTGGGGAAATATTGCTATCTCACAATAATAAATATTTCAATCTATGAACACAGGATTTCTTCCAATTTACTTAGGTTTAAAAAATTGTTTTCTCTCAACAATATTTTAACAAGTGTACAAGTCTTGCACTTCTCTAAACTTATTCCTAAGTATTTTATTCTTTTCATGTTATTATAAGCACAACTTATTTCTTAGTTTCATTTTCGGATTTTTTCACTGCTAGTAAAGAGAAATACAATTGATGCTTTTAAAAGATTTTATCTTTTTAAAGTAATCTCTACACCCAGAGTGGGGCTCAAACACAACCATTAGATAAAGAGTCATATGTCCCACTGACTGAGCCAGCCAGGCGCCTCTACAACTGATTTTTATATGTCAATATATCCTGCAACAATCTTTTTGGGAATTCTTTAGCAGACACTCTTGACTTGTTCCTGTCCTTAGGGGAAATGCTTTCAGTCTTTCACAATTAAGTATGATGCTAGCTATGAGTTTTTCTATTGCCCTTGTTATTATTAATTTGAGAAAATGTCCTTCTTTTCCTAGTTTGTTGAAGGTTTTTATTGTAAAAGAGTACTGCATT
The DNA here is from genome assembly GCF_006229205.1 of Suricata suricatta. Classification (NCBI taxonomy): domain Eukaryota; kingdom Metazoa; phylum Chordata; class Mammalia; order Carnivora; family Herpestidae; genus Suricata; species Suricata suricatta. The sequence continues at coordinate 120,152,840 of NC_043706.1, forward strand.
TCATCTAATGCTTTTTTCTTCATCTACTGAGATGATTATGCAGATTCCCCCTTATTCTATTAACATATTGTATTATGCTGATTATATTTCCAAAATTGTTGAACCAATTTTGCACTCCTCGAATTAATCTCACTCACTTATGATATATAATATCTTTCCATTATTTCTTTTCTTCCCCATTATTTCTTGAGAGCACAGATTTTACTTTTCCTTCTTTGTGTCACCAAAGGACTCAAACAGTACTACCATTGGATCCAGAATCAGTGCCCAAGACACGCACTCATCATTAATAGAACCATCTTCTTTCACATTAACATGAGCACAAGGTGATGACAGTTTCAACTAGAATGACAGGTCCAACTGGTTTTATGGAATAAGATAAAAATTAGACTCTTAGCCATAGAGGACTTTTAAATTTTCTAATGTTGTTGAATAATCCTTATAGTTTTGGAATAGGCTTTGCTCAGTCAAGACCCTCTATTCTTTTTTTTTTTTTTACCGTTTTATTGAAAATGAGCACAGCCACAAGAAAAAACATTAAGTGTCCAGCTTAAAGAATTCTCAAAACATCTGTTTAATCAGTAAATAGATCAAGAAGCAGGACATGATCACCACCCATAAGGTCCCCATTGTGCCCTGTTTTAGTCACCTTACCACCCAACAAAGATAACTACCATCCTAATTTTTTTACATGTTTATGAGAGAAGCAGAGAAAGAGAGAGAGAGAGAACATGAGTGAGCAGGGGGCAGAAAGAGAGGGAGACACAGCTGTCAGCACAGAGTCTGACGTGGGGCTTGAACTTAGGAACCTGAGATCATGACCTGAGCTGAAGTGAGATGATGAACCGACGGAGCCTCCCAGGTGTCCCTGCCACTAGCCTAATTTTAACACCTCTGATTAGTTTTGCCTTTGTGTGAAAAGAAGATCTGTCAGGATAATTTCACTCAACACTGTTTGTGAGGTTCATCTGTATTGTTGCATGTAGTTATTGGTGTGTCTTTTCCTTGGTGGATAATTTTCCAGTTTGTGAATATGTCACAATTTATTAACTCTTCTAATGTTATTGGGCATTAGGGTAGCTTGAGTTTAGAAATATTATGAATAGTGCTATCATGACAATTTCTGTCATATCTTTTTTTTTTTTTTTTACATTTTTAAAAATGTTTACTTATTGTTGAAAGAGGAGACAGAGTGTGAGTAGGGGAGGAGCAGAGATAGAGGGAAACACAGAATCCAAAGCAGGCTCCAGGCTCTGAGCTGTCAGCACAGAGTCTGATCTGGTGCTCAAACTCACGAACCGTGAGATCATGACCTGAGTTGAAGTCAAAGACTTAACCAACTGAGCTACCCAGGAGCCTCTTCTGTCATATCTTTAGATGGATCTCTGTCCCTTTTCTCTTGGGGATAGAATTGTTATCCTTAAGATTTCATTCAAATATTGCTTTCTATTAATTACAATGGAGCAATTATGTTTTTAAAATGAATACTTCAATTTGTCTGGAACCTTTAAATATAATGTTACTATTTTTCTCATTCTAGGAACATGTGATTTCTTAAGTAAAATTATTAGCATATATGTCATGCTTAATTCTGGAATTGTGTACAGTTACACTGACCAATACAGTAGCCACTAGGGGTTTTGGGCTATCAAGCACCTGAAATGCACCGTCAGTGTAAAATATACTACAGACTTCAAAGACTTTGTACAAAACAGGAATATATAGTATTTCATGAATAATTTTTACAGGTGGTAATGACAGTATTTTGGATATACTGCGTTAGAACATATTATTAAAATTAATTTCACATTTTTTAATGTGGCTAATAGACAATTTTAAATTACATGTGTGGCTCACAGTTATATTTCCATTGGACAGTGCTGGTCTATACCATGCAATTAAATAAATGGATAAAGATTGTCTTAATATCTCATATGTACATTACTGAAAGTTCTTTTTGACAAAGACCATGCTGGAGGCTACTTTGTACCCTCCCACACGGACAGACTGTTGCTGGCATCCTTAATATTTAGTAAATACTTCTTAACTGTTTGATAAACTTTATTCCTTTTTTTAGGTTAAAATTCCACATTGTTCAGCTACATGATGATATTCCTGAAAGAATAAGAAAAGATTGCAAAAGTCTGTATAGAAATGGGAGAGTAGGAAGTGGGTAATTGAGTATGAATGTTAATTGGTAACAATTTTAATGTTTCTTTCCTCAAAAACAACTTTCTTGAAGTATAGAGTAATACAAAGTATATGTTATACTCAGTGTCGTCTCTGGATAAGCAACATGTTTTTAAAGACTGAATCCATTTTTATATTAACAGGGACTTCTACTTGTTTCCATAATCTATTTCTTTTTTTTTGCCCATGGGTACAGAACTGTGAAACAGCAGTACTTAGTCATAACAGACGTAGCACACGACAGATTGATTATTCATTTCACCGGATGTTATCTGAAGGAGCGAGGATCACTGCCACAGGCCACATAGCCAGGTCCTGCTTAGAGAATACGAGAGCCTCTTGAATTACGATTTTGCGTTAGGTAGACTTTGAAAGACAAAGTGTACCCTCTCTGCTTTCTTTTAGTGAGAAAAAATAGGCTTCAAAGGATCTCAGAGTCACCTTAAGCTTCATCTGACATGAGAGACCTAGGCTGAATTAGAATCTTTTGGTGATAGGGGACTTATTCAAAGTCATGCCCAAAGTAATCGGTGTCCACTATGAAAGGGTAACGAGAATACAGTGTTGGAAGTGGATGACTGGATAGTCACTCCCCCTCTTCCCCCCAGGGAGCTGGTGCTCCTTGCTCTTATTCCATCACTGGGTCTCAGCTTCTCAGACTTTGCTTCTACCATTTCTGTCCCCTCCCGCCTTCTGCTTCACCCCAGGGGGTTTCTGCTTGCTCAAGTGTTTTGCTTTCTGGAGGCCCATTTTCTCTACCCCAGCCTCAAGCTTCAGCCTGAATGGGATAGCTCATTCTCTGCTCTCCCCTTTCAATTTCCAAGGGAGAATCTGATTGCTTACTTAATTATCAGAGTCCCTGCTTGGTGAGGACTGCTGGTTTGTTCCAGGCCGCCTTCTTGGATGGTGGCCAGTTGATGGAGTGTGTGCTTCTGGGTCACAGGGTCACCCTTAATCCATTCAGCTCTGGGAGGGGTTGGCAGAAATTTGTTCCACCTTTGCCTTAGGAAAGTTTGGATCATTTCTCTGAGCAGGGCTTCAGTTTCCTTTTTTTTTTTTTTTTTAATTTTCAAAGTTTATTTCTTTATTTTGAGAGAGAAAGAGAGAGCGAGAGAATCCCAAGTAGGTGGGCTCCGTTTCACAAAGTGAGATCATGACCTGAACCAAAATCAAGAGTTCCACCTTTAACTGACTGAGCCACCTAGGCGCCCCCTCCCACATTATTTTTTGAAGGGACTCTGGGTATAGCAAGCATCTCTCTCTCTCTCCTTATCTCTCCTCTTTCTGACTTGAGCGTGCGCACACACACACAGAAAAATAGTGACCAAAATAAAGGAAGTATGAATACACTGAATTATGCAGTTAAATGTAGGAAATAATGAATGAAGATGAGAGGAAAGTTATATTCACTCAGGATCAAGAACTAGCATTGCCCAAGTAAAATTAATTTGCAGTAGAACAAATTCGTTTTCAAGAATGCTGCCTTCCCCCTCCCCCCATCAGTCTATCTTGCTGCCCTGTTCCTGGTTTTCTGGACACCCCTGCTCCTGGCATAGAGAACCAATGTCATGTTCCCTCTAGGAGACCTCAGCAGTCACCACGTTGTGCGCGCTTTATTTCTGTTAAAAGAGAGAGATCCTGGCCGGAAATCAATGCCCAGGATCAGAGGTGGAGGTTGGGAATCATTGGCACCGAGTGGTGTGGAGGAAAGGTGACGGTCATCCAAGTTCTGAGTCCGTATTCCTAGAAGCCTCGGGCGCCCCGCCACCTGCCTGGAGCTGGCCCCCTATTCGGGAGTCTCCCCTCCCGAGTTTCCTTCTCATAGGCTAGTCCCTGGAGTGTGGGCGGCCCCTTTCCCGAGCGCTTAAACTCACCTCCCACCCCCCTCCTCCACACCAGCCTTTCTCCTCGCCTCAGTCACTTCCTTCCCCAGCCTCTTCCTCCTCCGTGAGTTGAAGACATTAGCCAGGTCCGGACCGACTCTGCACCAGCCTTTCCGAGAGAAGATAAAGAGGCGGTTAGGTGAGTGGGTCTCCCGGGAAAGTGATGGGCAGTTACGAAGGATGGACAGGGGTGTCCGGTGGGGGTTAGGCAAACGGGGGATCGGGGCGGGGGGGGGCTGCGGGTGGAGAGCCGGGACCGGGAGGGACCCAGGCGCGTGGAGCTTGTAACTGGAATTAGGCTGAGACCCGGCCAGGGGGATGGGGTGGGCGCGCCCCTACGCCCCACTTCTGCCGACTTCCGCATCGGCTCACGTGACCTCGTGCCGGCCGGCGGCGGGGGGCTGGGGGGACGGGGTGGCGACCGGGAAGCCGGTAGCAAGGTGAAGGTGTGCTCCGCCGCGCCGCGTGTCCCCTCTGCACTTGCCCGCGGCGCGGGAGCGCGTTCTGCGGAGCGGGGCGCGGGAGGGCTGGGGGCGAGGGGACGGGCTCCCCCGAGGGGCGGCCGCG
>NC_043706.1:120157579-120167033 GCF_006229205.1 Suricata suricatta
GGACTCTGCGGCGCCGGCGGTGGGTGCGGCCCCGCAGGCTCCACGCCGTGGGTGTGGAGGGTGGGGGTGGTGAGGGGCTCTGGGGGCGCGGGGAGCCTGGGTCGGGGTCGGCTGCCTTCGCCCGCGTTGAGCGCTGGCGTTCTCGGCTCGCCGGGGCGCACTGGCCGCCGGGGGAGCGCGGGACTGGTGCGGGACTGGCCGAGACAAAGGCTTCCGGGACGCGGCCGTTTCCGCGGGGACTGCCCCGGAGTCAGCAGTGCGGCCCCGGCCCCGACGTGCCGGGGACAGGGGCTTGGGACCCCTTCCGGGCCAGCTCCCAAACTTGGAGCGCGGATGACCAAATATGGAGCGTGTGCGCGCCCGCGGGCTGGCAGGAAGGAACCCGAGTCATCCTTTGATCCCCGCCGGCTGCTAATCGGGGATTGCGAAGGACCGCGGACAGAAGTGACCAGCCCTCGTGTGCCTTCTTCCTCGAGCATTAGAAAATCTCCATGCATTGCCTCTAAACTTAAAAACTGTAAGAAGGTCCTTAGATACATTCGTAAGTGGATATTTCAGCATATGGCCCAATCCAACGACATTCCGCTTCTTTGTGAGGCCCACGCACAATGCCTAATTAGATTCTGACACAGTTAGAGGGCCCGACTGGCATCTGCCACCACCGCCTCCCCTTGAGCCTCCCTCTGAACATCTCTTTCTTCCCCCGAGACTGGCTCTGCCCATGGCCTCTCTTCATTATTGTGGATCTTGCAGCTTTCCCCAGTGCCAGGCTTCTGTCCTTATAAAATGTCACGGGCTTTCCTAAGTGTAACAACAATGAGTGTCCCCCGCTTTGTCCCTGCTAAGTAATAAAATAAATAAGTAGATCATGCCAAATGATGTATGCTAGCAGTAGTTCCTAAGCCTGTTATTTTCCTACTGGTAGGGGTCTGGGCAGGGAGCCTTTCTTGCTTTGTAAGCCTTCTGCCTTAGTAAGTACTCAGCATGTCATATTTCCTACAAACACAACCCCCGATTATATTTAGCACACTTTGCATACTAACCAGGAAGAAGATGAAGAAGAAGAAGAAGAAGAAGAAACAGAATGATGTAGAAACAGCATTTAATTGCGGGACAACAGCGTTTAACTGAGCCAGTTTCATCATCCATAAAATGGGGATACATAAGAAATACTTCGCAAAGCTTTCTTAAGATTACATGAATTAACAGAGATGAGGGGTTTCGTGTGTAATTAATTATAAAGAAATGCTGGTTGTCTTCCCTTCTTTAAACTGAACCCTTAATACATCCATTTAATTTGATGCTATATTTGATGCAGGTATTCACGTTAATAGTGGCATTTCCTCGTTGAGTCTCATTAAAGGAGAACTGGGGCTGAAGTGTGTTGCCGATTAGGCGGGTGAGTGGGGGGATAGTGTTAAAGAGATAGATGTTCAAAGTGGGCCAAAGTCAGAAAGTCAGAATTGGAGACGACCATAATCCCCTTGGACATTTGACTCCCTCTTCTGTCCAGTGTGGGCTGATTTGCCCAGTAGCCCTCACAGATCCATACTACTGCATCAGTGCTACCAATAACAGGCGCAAACTTTATTCGTTGTTAGACAGTTTTGAGTGTTAGGAAAATTTTCTCTTATATGGCTCTCAAGTCCGCCTGTTCTATCTATCCGTCCTGCCCAATAGAGCAACACGAAGCCATACTATTACGTAAATGAATAAAAGGAGCTTTAATTTTAAGAAATAGTGACAGGTCTTCTCTAGACTGACTTTCTGGGTCAAGAGTCTTTGGCGTACAAGCCTGAAGAAGACCTAGTGAACCCAGGGAGCTCTCCCAGCTCCTGCTGGTCCCAGACTGCTCTCTGAGATGAACGGTCCCCACCACAGGTCTCCACTGCGATCAGGCTGCCAGAGAAGGTTGCAGTGCCCTGCCTATGACCCGGAGACATCATCGCACGAATCGAAGAGTATTCAAGTTGCCCTGCATTGATCTGCTTTCCCCACTAGTCCACAGGCTCCGGGAAGGTTGGGAGTGTGGTCCTTTATCTTGGCACTCCAGCTTCTAGCTTAGGACCTGCCTCAGATGTGCTGTGCTTTTTCCTTGTTGGCTTCTGTGCTTTTGCTTGTGCTCTTCCCCATTCATAGAGCCCCCTTTGCCAATGGTCTACCCTGTCCAGATCTCTCCACTGACCTCTACAACATCTTCTGTGGCTTCCTCCTTTGGAAGGAATAAGGTGCCTTGGACTCACCACTCTGGTGAGTGGCTATTATCCAACCCACGTCTTTCTCCGTTCTGAACAGTGAGCTCCCTGAGGGCAGGACCTGCATCACTTGCCTTTGTATTTTTGGTGCAGAGCAGAGCACCATGAGAATGGGTTTAGAGTTAGTGGGTGCAAGGAAAATAACAGACACAATATCTTGTGTAGAATAGGAGTAGGGTCAGCACAGACGTAAAGATATAAAGAGAGAAAATGGAGGTAGTCTGGTGTCATGTACACCACACAAGTATTTTTAGGAAGAGGGACACGGTAAATTAACAATGACAGATGTGACATGAAAAAAAAGAATGGCTCTTGGGTTTGGCAAGATGTGGTTAATGGGACATAGAAATGGTAATAATAGAGACTCACTTTCTTCCTCAGGCAGCAATGAATGTGGATCATGAAGTTAACCTCCTAGTGGAGGAAATTCATCGTCTGGGTTCAAAAAGTAAGTATGAGGGGCGCCTGGGTGGCTCAGTCGGGGAAGCGTCCAACTCTTGATCTCAGTTCAGATTATGATCTTACAGTTCATGAGTTCAAGCCACACATCGGGCTCTGCGTTGATAGTGCAGAGCTTGCTTGGGAATTTTTCTCTCCTTCTCACTGCCCCTCCCCTGCTTGTGCGCGCTCTCTCTCTCTCAAAGTAAAGATAAATAAAACTTGAAAAACAATTTTAAAAAGTAAGTCTTATAACATAGACACAGTATCCTGAGCTCACCTCAGAGCAGGAAGGACCAACTTCTTTGGTAGAAGCCAATGAAAGGGCCACTCAGGACTTCAGGACATAGTTATAGAAGCTCTGTCCTCAGGCATGAAGCGGTTTATGGAGACACAGAACCTTGGGGGGATACTGTGATTGTTGATGCAAGGAATGGTCGAGTTATTTCATTATCCTTTGAATGCAAAGAAAATTGCTGTGCTTTTTATTTGGGCTGCACTGAAATCTGGTAATTAAATCATGACATTTTTATTTATTTGCCACACTATTAAAATTCACCTTTACTGCTTTATCTTGCCACCATCTTATACACTTCCAAATGACTGTGGACTCAGATTGAAATTATATTAAATTGTCTTTATTTTCTCCAAGTTTAGAGTTTTATACAATCATTTTTATGTACATATAACTAAGCTTTGGGTAATTTTTTTAAGTCAGCTTTTCTTCAGCAGCTACTGTGCAATCAGTGCCGTGTAAAATTGGTAGTTTTAGTGTCCTTTTCCAAGTTGTGATGAAAGTAGCTATTATGTTTGTGGCTTCCAGTATTTGCACATCTCAGATAAGATATACAAGAGTTTGGGGGAACATTCTGAAAATTGTAAGAGCCATGCACATTCAGCAATGACTAGGATAATCGAACTCTATGTTTTAAAATGACATCACATGGGGCACCTGGGTGGCTCAGTCGGTTAAGCATCCGATTTCGGCTCAGGTCATGATCTCATGGTTCATGGGTTCGAGCCCCACGTTGGGCTGTGTGCTGAGAGCTCAGAGCCTGGAGCCTGCTTCAGATTCTGTCACCTTCTCTCTCTGCCCCTCCCCTGATCACACTATCTCTCTATGTCTCTCAAAAATAAATTTAAAAAAATGTTAAAATGACATTATATAAGTGAAAAAGTACCTTATAGGCCTGTTTCATATTCTCTATCTCTCTCTCTACCCCTGCTTGCATTCTCTCTCAAAAATAAATATGCATTAAAATTTTTTTCAATAAAAAGAAAATAAATAAATAAGTGGAAAATACTTCATAAGAGCTGCTTTGTCATCATAGCTTGACTCTTCTTAAAACCCTGCCTGCTTTCAGATCACAAATCATTTGAAATAAGACATTCTTGGACTCCATCGAGCCCTTAGTATCAGATGTCCCCCACGTAGTTCTCTGCTCTTGCTGTAACATTGCATTCCTCGGCGCGCGGCCCCCTTTCTCCATCTTCAAAGCTGGCAACAGCGGGTTGTGCCCTCCTATGGCGTCACTCTGACCTCCTCTTCGACCTCTCCCTTCCATTCTTAAGGACACTTGTGATTATATTGGGCTCACCCAGATAAGTCCAGGATGATCTCCCCATTTCAAGGCCCTTCATTTAATCACACCTACAAGTTCCATTTGCCATAGAAGATAACCTTGGTTTCTTGGGATTAGGACAGTGAAATCTTCGGGGAGCCCTGGGAGTGCTAACATTCAAATTCAGTATGGTCCCACAGAGATAGCTTATTGGGGGCACTCAGTAAAGCCTTGAATATCAGGCAAGACTTGGAAGTATAAGGTCAGTGTAGGAGGAAATGCATGAGGTGAATTTGGGGTGTTTCTGGAGAACAAGGAGGGGAGGATGTGGAGAATGTAACATACTTAGTTCTCCAATCAAACGAATGAGCCGTCTTTCCTAACCCCATTTTCCTCCCACCCAGTTCACTACGTCCACTTGATGGAAGTTTCCTGAGTCTTATTTTCAATAGTGACTTTTCTACCTGTGTTCCTCATTTCTACCTTTCCAGTTTCTCTGGAGCTCTGTGAGGTTGTGTTGCTCTTGGGAGTAGTACTATTGTTTAGATTGCTGAAGATATTAAAGATATATTTCTAATGATTTGTAGGATTTTCTTCTCTCTTAGATCTTTCTCCATGTTAGCCTAGGGTTTATTGGTTAGATTGAATTGCATTTGAAATTCTGACCTTTATCCTAAAACAGTATTATTATTCTACATGTGCAACCTGAACCTGCACTTAAAATTAACAACTTTCCAAACTAGGAGACTACAGCGTAATTATCATAATTTCTGTAAGGATGAAACATTTTGAACTTCCACTTCAGCAGGCCTCCTTGACTAACCTGTTCCTGGAAATAGATGACTTCTTGAGTTGGAAGGGATCTATGGGGATATGTTATAGTTAACTGTATAAATTGTGTCTGGGATAATTTTGACTAATGTAAATTATGATTTAGATTATTTTTAGACTAATCTAAATATGATGTCTTAGGTGAAGTTGGAAATTGATGGATTTAGTTTTATCTATTTCTTTTAAGACAAAGTGATTTAAGGGGCACTTGGGTGGCTTAGTCAGTTAAGCAGCCGACTTCGGCTCAGGTCATGATCTCACAGTTTGTGGGTTCAAGAGCCCCGCATCGGGCTCTGTGCTGACAGCTCAGAGCCTGGAGCCTGCTTCGGATTCTGTGTCTCTCTCTCTCTCTGCCCCTCTCCCACTCGTGCTCAAAATAAATGTTAAAAATATTTTTTAATATAAAAAAAATAAAATAAAATCCTTTAAAATCCTTCATTTTTCATCCAGTGGAGGGAAAAAAGTAAGTGGATAAAGATTATTTGGAGATTTAAATTCTTTCAGTCAGCAAATATTTCTTGAGTGCTGCCTTTTGTGCTCAAGTGCAGGACGTGTGAAAATAAATAAAATTCCATCCCCTGCGGGCCTCTGCAGATAGTGGGAAGACAGACACATGAACTAGACACTCATACTGGAAGCAGTTAAGAGCATGGGTTCTGGAGTCAGACTCTTTAGGAAAGAATCCCAGCTCCCTTGCCATTTACTGGGTGACCCTGGGCACACTGCTAAACATTTGTGTGCCTTGGTTCCCTTACTTGGATAATAATACTCTGTTTCAATGATTCAAAGACACTTTTCCCCCACACTTTTTTTTAGGTTTATTTATTTATTGAGAGAGAGTGAGAGAGAGCGAATGCTCTCAGGGGAGGGGCAGAGAGAGAGGGAGACAGAGAGGCAGGCTCCACACTGTCAGCTCAGAGCCTGATGTCCGCCTCGAACTCACTAACCATGAGATCATGACCTAAGCCAAAGTCAAGAGTTGGGACACTTACCTGACTGAACCATCCAGGTGCTCCCCACCCACTTCAAATTCTCCAAAAATAAGGATGCGTCTTATAATACATGGTGTGCTATCATTAAATTGGCAGGCTTTTTTTTTTAAAGTTTATTTATTTTCGAGAGAAAGAGAGAGACAGAGCATGAGTGGGGGATGGGCAGAGAGAGAGAGGGAGACACAGACTCCGAAGCAGGCTCCAGGCTCTGAGCTGTCAGCACAGAGCCCGACGCAGGGCTCGAACTCATGCACCATGAGATCATGACCTGAGCCGAAGTCAGACAGATGCTCAACCTTACTGAGCCACCAGACGCCCCTGGCAGTTTAATTAGAACATAAAATAATGGTGCTTCTTGCAATCACTTGTGCCTTACCTTCCATGTAATGGGGAGACTAGAGCGACAGAAGATACAAAGGAAGTGGAATCACTTGTGAGATTGAAGAGTGAGTGGGCAGAGCTCTAAGATCACACCCGGGTTTCTGCCTTTGGTGCCTTTAAAAAATTTATAACCTGGGGGCCCCTGGGTGGCTCACTTGGTTAAGCGGCCGACTTTTGCTCGGAGTCATGATCTCTCTGTCTGTGGGTTCGAGCCCCATTTCAGGCTCTGTGCTGACTGCTCAGAGCCTGAAGCCTGCTTCCAATTCTGTGTCTCCCTCCTTCTCTGTCCCTCCCTTGCTTGATCTTTGTCTCTCTCAAAAATAATAAACATTAAAAAATTTTTTTTGTTACTGTAACCTGAATTGAGAACTTAGCATATGCTGAGGTCTCCATAAAAGCCTTTCCATCTATTCTATCTCTTCATTTTTGCAACAATCTTCGAGGGGTACTTTGGCCCTCGATGCACAGATGAGGTAAGTGCAGCTCAGAGAGGTTGGAGGCCCTGTTCACGGTTACCCAGTGGCTCCTGTTATTTCTGTGACCAGTAAAAGTTCTTGCTGTGAACAAAGGCTCCTGCTGCTGGAAGTTTAAAAGTCAAAGTTGAAACAAGCCAGGCATTGGGGCGCCTGGGTGGCTCAGTTGGTTAAGCGTCCAGCTTCGGATCAGGTCATGATCTCACAGTTCGTGGGTTTGAGCCCCGCCTCAGGCTCTGTGCTGACAGCTAGCTCAGAGCCTGGAGCCTGCTTCTGGTTCTGTGTCTCCCTCTCTCTCTGACCCTCCCTTGCTCATGCTGTCTTTCTCTGTCTCTCAAAAATAAATTTTAAAAAGACATAAAAAAATTAAAACAAACAAACAAGCCAGGCATGGACAGTCTCTCGCTTTCCTTTACAAACTTATTTCCTTCTTCTCGTCTGAGGTGGTTTATTGGAGGTGAGTAAATTAGTCACCTACCTCATGTTCTCTCACTTACTTGTTTCCTCTGTATCTATCTGGCCGTGGCACACTCCCCCATTTCTCTCACTCATAACCGAGCCAATGCCACTGGCTGAGTGTTCAGTGTGAGCTGGCCACTGCTGAGTGCTTTAGACTGTGTCCTCCAACAGCACCGTGCGGGATTGCAACAGCACTGTTCCCATTTTACAGATAAGGAAACGAAGGCTAAGGGAGCATAAGTAAGTTGCCCATAGCCAGACAACTAGAAGGTGGTGTAGATTTTGACTGAGCACTATCAGGTGTTTAAAAAGCTCCATGTTACACTCCTTTTATTTTTTAAAAATGTTTATTTACTTTTGAGAGAGAGAGTGTGTGTTTGTGCACAAGCAGGGGTGAGGCAGAGAGAGGGAGACATAGAATCTGAAACAGTTTCCAGGTTCTGAGTGTCAGCACAGCCCAGCCCGACACAGGGCTCAAACTCACAAACTGTGGCATCATGACCTGAGCTGAAGTTGGATGCTTAGCCAACTGAGCCACCCAGGCAACCCCTTTTTTCTTTTTAAACTTTATTTACTTACTTTGAGAGAGAGAGCACAAACAAGCAAGGAGGGGCAGAGAGAGAGGGAGAGAGAGAATCCCAAGCAGGCATGGCACCATCAACACAGAGCTCGAAACCCATGAACATTGAGATCATGACCTGAGCTGAAACCAAGAGTCGAATGCCCAACTGAGTCATCCAGGCACCCCTATATTGCACTCCTTTAAAAGGCCAGGGTCCATGCTGCCTCCTCCATGACGTCTTCCTTTCCCATTCTAGCCCAGAGTCATCTTGCCTTTCTCCAAACTGCAGGATGAACTGTCTTGGCTACTTACTGGACATCCAATCACGAACTGCTTTGTACTACTGCTTTACTTATTATGTGTATATTTCTTATTTCCTGTTATGTGAGTCTACACTTCCTTCTACGTGCCTCCGGTGCCCAGCACAGCTCTGTACTCACAGTAAGAGTATACTAAAGCCTCAGGTTGGAAGTTCTAGTGGGTGGCACAGGGGGGCACGGGAACTCAAGAATCCTTGGCCAAAGAATAGTCTCCCTCACTGTGATGGCCATTTTCTTGACGGTCAGCCTATCTCTGGCACGGAGAACGTGGAGCAGGGCCGAAGGAAGGGGGTCAGAAGTTTAGCCAGGTGAATCAACCAACAATGGGAGGTGTTTCAATTACCCATATCTCCAAGTTCTCAGTTGATTGATTCTTAACCAAAGATCCACTGTTTGTTTACCTTATCTTCTGAAAAAAGACTTAATTTTTAGAGCAGTTTTAGAACACATTAAAATTGAGAGGGAAGTACAAAGATTTGTGGTATATGTGTTATCCCCACATTTGCATGGCCTCCCCCATTATCAGCATCCCTCACCAGAACTGTGCATTTGTTACAACTGATCATCTACATGAACACACTAATACATCATCAACCACAGTTCCTAATTTATGATTCACTCTTGGTGCCGTACGTTCTATGGGTTTGGATAAATGTGTAATGACTTGTATCCATCAGTACAGTATCGTACGGAATATATTCACTGCTCTCGAAATCCTCTGTGTTCTGCCTGTTCATCTCCCCACTACCCCAACTCCTGAAGCCCACTGATGTTTTCATTTAGTTTTATCTTTTTCCATGGTTTTGCCTTTTCCAGAATGTCCTAGAGTTGGAATCATACAGTAGTTTGCCTTTTCAGATTGCCTTGTCTTAGTGAGATTTTATTTTAGAGAGAGCAAGCATGGGTTGGGGAGGGGCAGCAGATGAGAGAGAAAAAGAGAATATTAAGCAGGCTCCAAGCTCAGCTCGGACCCCAACACGTGGTTCAATCTCACTACTGTGAGATTGTGACCTCAGCCGAAATTAAAGGTCAGATGCTTAACCGACTAAACCACCCAGGCACCCTGGGGTTTCTTCTTCTTCTTCCTTTTTTTTAATGTTTATTTTGAGAGAGAGAGAGAGAGAGAGAGAGTGCCAGCGAGAGAGAGCCAGCAAGGACGAGCAGGGGATGGGCAGAGACAG
>NC_043706.1:120167133-120199262 GCF_006229205.1 Suricata suricatta
CCCGCCCCAAATCGCTATTTAAGAGACAATGTTTTCTGGAGAGAGAAGAAGAAGAATAAAGGAGACAGAGGCTTGATCGGAAACAGTGTGTGCTATCTTCACTCTCTGCGTCTCTCCCTCCTGCCCTGTTTTTCTCTCCCTCCCTCAGGAAAAGAAGACACAGCATCAGAAGCAGGCTCCAGGCTCTGAGCTGTGAGCAGGGGAGCCCGAGTTGGGGCTCAAACCCATGAACTGTGAAATCATGAATCATGAATTCATGAACTATGAAATCATGACCTGAGGCGAAGCTGGATGCCCAGCCGATCGAGTCACCTGGTACCCCAAGGGATTTCTTCATTTTTAAGGTCACCAGTTCCTCCCTGGGAATACTGAGTGTGTTTAGAACACACTTAAAAGAAACAGTGTTCCTGACCCAGAGCTTCTCTAATATTTGTTATTTTTATTGATTCAACACCACAATTTAAAAAATCAAAATATAGACAGAAGGGAATTGGTCAGGAGTAGTAACACTGTAACACATTCGCTTTTTGTAAATGTGTCTTGGTTTTCATTCAGTTTTTGTCCAAAGAAAACTAAGACTAGGAGGTATACAACACATTGTATTTATTTCACCACTTTTTGGATCTGACAAGAGATTACATCTGAGTGTGAACTGTTAGCTTGTAATCTTGGTTAACCTAGAGTTAGATTGTTTTTTTAAAAGATTAGGTAAATCTGCCATTTATGGGGCCAAGAAATAGATTTTGCATGACTAACACTGTATTTTCTCAAATTAGATGCTGATGGGAAGTTAAGTGTGAAATTTGGGGTCCTCTTCCGAGACGACAAATGTGCCAATCTCTTTGAAGCGTTGGTCGGAACTCTCAAAGCTGCGAAACGAAGGAAGGTTGTCATGTACCCAGGAGAGCTACTTTTGCAAGGTGTCCATGATGATGTGGACATTATATTGCTGCAAGATTAATGTGGTTTGCGTATCTTTGTTTATTGTTATTTTTTTGTTTCTGGTAAACTGGAATATTAAGTCAAAGGACACACGTGAGCATACTTGATGTATTTTTATAGAACTTTGAAAACAAAAGGAGACTCTTATTTTAAAAGTCTGTCCTTTTTTATACCTTGGGGAAAATTTATGTATTACACTGTAAAATAAACAAAACCTATTATTTTCTCAGGAATCTGGTTGGAAAATGTAGGCTTTTTTTGTTGAGGTGCAAAGTGTTTCATAAATCATTCTTAGACAATTTCTACAGATACTAGACATTCCACAAAAGCAAGACGCAAAATGGAAGACCAGTTCCCACAAGGAATATTGTACTGTTCATGTAATAAAAACACGTAACTATGTTAAAAGTGTCTTATTGGCTTATTTTGTCATTTAAGATTTACATGCTTCTCAGAATCAAGTTTTTGCATCAAGAATAGGTAACTTCAATAAAAGTTATAGTTGGAAGAAAACATTTCTTTAAACTAGAGAATATTTTTTATGTTTTTTATTTATTTTTGAGAGACAGAGAGAGACAGCATGGGCAGGGAGGGTCAGAGACAGAGGGAGACACAGAATCTGAAGACAGGCTCTAGGCTCTGAGCTAGCTGTCAGCACAGAGTCTGACGCAGGGCTTGAACCCACGAATGGGTGAGATCATGACCTGAGCCGAAGCTGGATGCTTAACTGACTGAGCCACCCAGGCACCCCTAAACTACAGAATCTTAAAAGTAAGGATGTGTGGGGTGCCTGAGTAGCTCTACTGGGTAAGGGTCTGACAGTTCATGAGTTTGAGCCCTGCACTGGGCTCTGTGCTGACAGCTCAGAGCCTGGAGCCTGTTTCAGATTCTGGGTCTCCCTCTCTCTCTCTGTCCTTCCCCCGCTTGTGTTCTCTCTCTCTCAAAAATAAATAATAGAAATTTTTAAAAAGTAGGGGTGTGTTATGATTGGGCCTTATATTGACTTTGTGTCTGTTATGTGCTTACCACTGAGGAGCTGTACCAAAAGAAATGCAAGCTAAAACTTCACTTCCTAATTGGATGAGTTAGATCCACCAGAAACAATATAAAAATGTCTATGGTTGTGTATTACAGCCCAAGGTACACAACTGAAAATGATACAGAATCTCAAGGAGGAAAAAAATCCATGGAAACCATGGTGGTTGGGAAAGGTAGCATACAAAAATTAGAATTTGCATGATTGGAGCTGATTCTCCAGCAGGGAGGAAGCTAGGAGGGGGTGACAGTGATGTCTCAGGTGAGGTGTGACAGGGACATGAATGAGCAAGGTTCGTTCTTGTGAAAAGTGGGAAGTCAGGTCGACGGGAAAGTTAGGGAGAGAGGTGATTCTGACTGGATAAATAAGGTCGACCCTGGGAAGTCAAGGAGAGGAGTCTGAACAGAAACTGGAGCAGGGAAATTGCAGGATGAAAGCGATGTTTCGTGAAGGTAGCTCTGGCACTGGTCAGTAGGGAGGATGGGGCGGGGGGGCCAAAGATACAAGGAGAGAAGCCAGCTAAGATGCCGCTCGAGAGTCCATGGGGGCGGTGGTGATGGAAAAGCAGATGAAGGATGGACTCCAAGTACATTCTTAAAGCTGAAACTCTCATCAATATCCTTTCAATTGTGACGAGACCCCAATTCAAACTAGATTAAGCAACAATAGTATTCCCTGGCACTTCGTAGCCAATGCTAACATTTACTGAGCATTTGCTATGTTGATCCTCATATAACTGTGAGGTAGGTATCAATAATGCCTCCCATTTTACACATGAGGCAAGAGATGCAGAGAAGGTAAACAGCTTGTCCAAGTTCACCGAGCTAGAAATGGGCAAGTCAGAATCATCTCATGTGAGTCCAGGGATGGGATGGATTTAAGGAATGGCTGGCTCCAGGGAGTCAAACTGTCACAACTCTGGGTTCCATATCGGTACTGATGCCTTCTCTGGTTCAATCTCGTTCTCTTCCTACTTTAAACAGGCTTCCTGCATAGAGCCAGGAAGATGCCTGCTGGTAGTTACACATTCACGAACTCCTAGATTAGCCACCCTAGTGAAAAGAGAATCTGTTTTACCCAATTATGCATTCTAGGAGAAAAACTCTGTCCCTACCTACCCCTTTGACCAATAACATTTGCCAAAGAAACCAGGTATGGTGAATTGATAGGCCTAGGTCACATGCTTTTTTTCCAAGTGAGGAAAGGGTAGGTATTGGGCTTTACAGACTCACCTCAAAGAGGAGAGGGGGAGTTCCTCCCCACCCCCCTGGCTTAAAATGGATGCTGGGTATATGGGAACAACATAAGTTTACTATAGATATAAGAGATCTTTGGAAGATGAATCCTCAGTGACTGAGAATAATTTATTTAACAGAGATAAGAATTAGACGGAGCAGGACGGCTGGTTTTCAAGTTTGATTTGGGCATGGTGAACTTGAGGTGGTTAGAGTGGAAATATGTGGGAGCAGGTGAGGATTTGGTTCTGGAACCAGGTGAAAGTTCAGAGATACCGAGAGGCTTGAGAATTAAGATTCAAGACTCAATTTTGATATGTGCAGATAATCATAATTCTGCCTTTATGATTATCATTAAGTTGACATTTTTATGATCAGGCACTTAGAAAACACAAAAAACCCAGGGAGCCTGGGTGGCTCAGTCTGTGAAGCATCCCACTTCTTGACTTCAGCTCAGGTCATGATCTCACAGATCGTCAGTTCGAGGCCCAACCTAACAGCGCAGAGCCTGCTAGGATTCTCTACCCCGCCACCTCCGTCCCTCCCTCCTACTCTCTGTCTCTTAAAAATAAATAAATAAACATGAAACACACACACACAAACCCTATAATCTATAGGCTAAGAAGCTGAAACAACTTTTCGGGGAGAGCAGTCTGGGAAATTCCTGTATGACAGTGCTTTTGAGAGAGGAGGCTGACCTCATGTAATCAGACTTCCTTAAAAAATCTGCAGAAGTAAGTTGAAATAGTTACTCAATCTATCACTTTGTTTAGTGTCTTCTCAGTCACTATCAAATGACGTCTTAAAATTTCAAACCATAATGATTTAGAATTTGATAAAACTTCTCAGAAAAGATATATCCATGTGATTATTTTGAGAAAATGGACAGCCTAATATTCTTATCTACTACTGACATCCGTGATATGGTTTTACATACTTTCCTTTAGATTCAAGATGGTCAATTCCTTTGTAACGACTTCATCTTGTGTGTTTCTTCTTTTTTTTTAATGTTTTTAATTTATTTTTGAGAGACAGAGAGAGACAGCATGAGCAGGGGAGGAGCAGAGAGAGAGGGAGATACAGAATCTGAAGCAGGCTCCAGGCTCTGCGCTAGCTGTCAGCACAGAGCCTGAGGCGGGGCTCAAACCCACGAACTGTGAGATCATGCCCTGAGCTGAAGCCGGATGCTTAACCGATTGAGCAACCCAGGCACCCCTGTTTCTTCTATCTCAAATGTTCAAAATAATGCCCCAGTTTTTTTTTCCAGCCTCAGTTCACAATATTTCTTTCCTTCCTTAAGCTACTTGCCTTTCTTTTCCTTTGAAACCATTCCACCAGAAAAGCCCTTTGCGATCATTCTGCTGCTTTAAGACAAATGTCACTTCATCCCAGTTTCCCCTGGGAACAATTCATCATTTGTGTGTCTGTCTCCTATATCATCTACCCAGAGCTTCCACTATATTTAATATATATTGTACAAATCGTTTCTCTTTGAAGATGGAATCAAATTTTATGTATTCTTATTTTGCTTTGCTTTAACAATCCCTAATGCCTAGCACAGTGACTTGGGAAAAGTAGATGCTATACTTTTTTTATTTTTGCATGAAGAAGTATTTGTGTACAACTTTTCATAATTTCTAACTCGCACCCACCGATAGCCAATGGCACTCATTACTGAGATGATTAACTGGAATGTAGTTTATGGTCACGAAAGATTTTTTCACTGTAAATCTGGCTCAAAAGAAATCAAATTTATGCTTTTGAATTTTTAAGACCATGATCCAAATAAGAGAGAGAACAATTCTAAGTGTATGTATTAATAGTGGTGAATTATAAAGAACTGTAAAAAAAATTTCTATTAAACAATGTGATAAGTGCCACTAATTATGAAGTGATTTTAATTTGTAAGTTCCATAATAGTGCTATTTTGTATATTGTGATTATATAAGACAGTCTATAATTATAGCTTATCATCTTTACAGAGAATGACTTTGAATTGAAAATTTGACTAAAGTGACCGCTTTTGCACACTCAAATTTTCTTAAGAAAGCCAAGCACCCCGTGTCTTGGAGACATGGTTTAAAAATAAGTTACAGAACTATTGACTTGAGGAATTTGTCGTAACCGAATACCAGCATCCCAGATTTCCCAGGTG
The DNA here is from genome assembly GCF_006229205.1 of Suricata suricatta. Classification (NCBI taxonomy): domain Eukaryota; kingdom Metazoa; phylum Chordata; class Mammalia; order Carnivora; family Herpestidae; genus Suricata; species Suricata suricatta. The sequence goes on from NC_043706.1 coordinate 120,172,502, forward strand.
TCTGAGCTGCTTCCTATCATTCCAGACAAAAAGAGAACGAGCCATGGACTGATAGACAAAATACAAACATATGTGATGTCAAGGGAATAAGCCTGCTTTTCTGTGTGCTATGTGGTACTGGGCTCATTAATTTATAGCCTCATATATTTAGAAAAAGCCAAGAGAGAGGCATATATCTTTAATTTATAGTCAAATAGTCTTGGAGTTTCCTCTTTCTTAACAAAAGATATAAAGAACTCTTCAAAGAAAACTCACTCCTCAGAAGTCTTTTAAGATGAGAAATCAAAAATGACCATATTTTTCTAGAAGACAATTCCATATGGCAACCCCTTTCTTGGGGTTTTTGTTTATCTCTACAGACTCAACAAAATGTTTCTTTTTTTCATTTTTGAGAGAGAGCAGGCAAGTGGCAGAGAGTGAGGGAGACAGAGGATGTGAAGCGAGCTCTGCGCTGACAGCAAAGAGCCAGATGTGGGGCTCGAACTCACAAACTGTAAGATCATGACCTGAGCTGAAGTCAGACGCTTAACTGACTGAGCCACCAAAGCAGCCCTTAGCAAAAAGTTTCTTTAAAAAAAAAAAAAACATTTTTTTTTTTTTGTTTCTATAGTTCTCCTTTTACGTTTCAGTGAGAATTAGTGAGAATTTAGTGTTATAATGAGACATTCCTGGTTAGAAGGAATGGGGACAAACTTAGCTAGTTAACAGGGATTAACTATCAGGATGTCTACAAGGCAATGAGAAGGATAAAGTTACCCACTGAGATCCAAGACAGTGAAATGTGCGGCGGCAGGAGCTTCCGGAGGGAGATGAGGGACTCCTAACTGGACAGCGTCAGAATAGCTTCTGCAGTTTTTCAACAACTTGGTGCCCCAGGGATTTTGATTCAGCAGGCCTGGAAGGGCCCCAGATCCCGGAGGAAACGTCTCCCAGACTGATTCGGCATCTCTAGGGAAGAACCCCTCCTTGCTGCATTCCAGCGTCGCAGTTAATACCATTCAGCTGGGTTCGTGGGGCCGCTTTCTGGTTGCTTCTCCGGCTTCCAGTTAGCATCCTCATCCTGTCTTTTCTGTAATTCATCTTCTACGCCAGTTTCACACTGCTCCCTCATTATTTTGATTTATTAGTGTCAGTTCTTTTTTTTTAAACTTTTTTTTAAAGTCTTTTATTTATTTTCTGAGAGACAGAGAGAGACGGTGCAAGCAGGGGAGGGTCAGAGAGAGAGAGGGAGACACAGAATCTGAAGCAGGCTCCGGGCTCTGAGCTGTCAGCACAGAGCCCAATGCGGGGCTCAAACCCACGAACCGTGAGATCATGTCCTGAGCTGAAGCCAGACGCTTAACCAACTGAGCCACCCAGGTGCCCCTATTAGTGTCAGTTCTTGCTGCTGTCTCATGTGCAATGTCTCATGTGTCTCATGTCTAATGTGTTGGACCCTTTTCCCCAATGCGAGTCACCGAAAATGGAATCCACGAACACAAACGGAGTTGGTCAATGGGCTTATTCAGTTCCGCCGAACGTCCTCTACCGAGGAGCTGGAGGTCCTCGGAAAAGAGAGCCCCGCCGAGCAGAAACTCAGGATTTATATAGGCCAGCGTAACCAATTACAGCATTCAAATACCGCGGGGCAGGGATCAGATGACTTTCACCTGCTAACTACGCCCTTTCCAGGTGAAGTTGTTTAACAAAATCTGGAGAAACAGATTTATCCTGGGGTGGGGCCTAATTGCCCCGTCTTTAATGTAAATGGGCGAGTAAAACAATGGTTGGTATTTAAGATTCAATTAGACCCAAAGGGGTAGGTTCTTACACTAAATGTCTGTACTTGTAAATTACAATGCTTAAAAGGACGAGTCTGACTAGCTGGGTTTGCCCTTCTACGTCAGAACTTCTTGGGCCAGGCTACCCCGGAAGGTCAATGGCAAGCTTAAAAATGTTTGGTCAGGTTCACTTCCCCGGGCCAATCAGGTGACTAGATGGAGAGGTGGGCGGGGCATAGAGCTCAGAGCTGCTGCCTGTAACAAGGTCTGTGAGTTGAGCTGCCCGCGAAGTGAGCACGAATCTGGCAGGTAATGTGATCACGTCCTAAGGATTTCCTCAGCTTCTCTGTGGCTTATAATTGACTATAAAGACATTAACTTTCAATTTGGAGGATATGGACACCCATTTTAAGCATAAAAATATTTCCTTGGGGCTCCTGGGTGGCTGAGCGGGTTAAGCATCTAACTTGGGGTTAGGTTGTGATCTCAAGGGTTGTGAGTTTGGGGCGCCTGGGTGGCTCAGTCGGTTAAGTGTCCGGCTTCGGCTCAGGTCATGATCTCACGGTTCGTGGGTTCGAGCCCCGCATCGGACCCTGTGCTGACAGCTCAGAGCCTAGAGCCTGCTTTGGATTCTGTATCTCCCTCTCTCTCTGACCCTCCCCTATTCACGCTGTTTCTCTGTCTCTCAAAAATAAATTTAAAAGAATTTTTTTTAAAAAAAAAGGACCTTAAAAAAAAAAAAGGGTTGTGGGTTTGAGCCTCGCAGCGGGTTCTGCATTTACAGTGCAGAGTCTGCTTCATTTTCTCTCTGTGCCCCTCACCTGATCTCTCTCTTTCTCTCTCTCTCTCTCTCAAAAACAAATTAATAAGCTTAAGAAATAATTCCCTCCACATGTTAGATGTACTTTTAGAGTCCATGATTAAGAAAATACATAACACAAAACATACAAAATACAAAAAACTACTATGACTTCAACAAAAATTTAAAAAGGGTTTGCATGGTTTTCTTTTTAATATTTATTTAATTTTGAGAGAGAGAGAGAGAGAGAGAGAGAGAGAGAGAGTGAGCCAGCATGAGTGGGGGAGGGGCAGAGAGAGAGAGGGAGATACAAAATCTAAAGCAGGCTCCAGGCTCTCAGCACAGCCCCATGTGGGGCTTGAACCCACCAACAGTGAGATCATGACCTGAGGTGAAGTCTGCCGCTTAACCAACTGAGCCACCCAGGCACCTTTGTTTTGTTTTGTTTTGCTTAATGAATGTTTATTTTTGAGAAAGAGAGAGAGGAAACAGGATCCTTGACTCAGGCTCTATGGTAACAGCAGGGAGCTCAATGTGGGGATTGGGCTCATGAACTCAAGGTCATGACCTGAGCAGGTATCAGTAGCCTAACTGACTGAGCCACACAGGCATCCCAAGAGTTTGTATATTATTATTCATAAGAGTAATGCTTACACTTTGAAGGTAATAGTGCATTTATTATATATACAAGGCATATCATTTATCTACAGAAAATGCTTGGTGCCCATATAATTTCTTGGGCTTCTTGAACTAACTCTGTGCCTTCTTACGAGTGCACAGCCCACCAGCTAGAAATGATTTTGTGGTACAATAAGCTCATATTCTATTTCAGGAAGGCCCACATTTAAACTTCAGGGTTTACTACTCACTTGCTTCATTTCTCAGAATCAGTGGTGGTTCTGCATTTCCTCCCCTTGAGTCTGGGCAAGCTTGTGACGACTTCAGTGGAAGTCATGCTAGTGATTTTTGAGGGCAGGTCGTAAATGGCCAAAGAGCAACTGCCTGACACATGGAACGCAACGTTCAGAGGGAGGCAGGGCTTCAGAGATGCTTGATCAAACAAATCAGTGATATTTCTAAGGTCCTGTTTCTTTCTATTTCTCCATTCTGTCTTCTATGATATCAGTTTCACTGATTTCATTCTAAGTCTTTCCTTCTGGTCAAAACATAGGTGCCAACAATTCCTGGGGTGACATGGCCCTTTGGGAGGAGAAAGGGAGGAGGTAGAGAGAGAGAGACAGACAGACAGATAGAAGGCACACAAGAATGGAGCTCTAAATTTGTAAAAGTAGCTTCAGTAGACTGTAACTTCCAGTGATGTTGTTGCAAAGTCAGGTGGCATCCTAATTCCTTAACACTTTTATGTGACTTTCTGTATGGTGGAAACTGGAAACTTTTATATCTTTTTATTTCTAGTATTTTAAAGTTTTGCTGTGTTGTACCTTGGTATGGATAATATTTTACCTTTTACTTCAGGTATTGGATTGACAATTTCAATCTGGAAACTTCTTTTTTTTTTAAGTTTGGGGCAGTTTTCTTGTGTTATTTCTTTTATAATTTCTTTCCCTTCATTTCTTCTGTTTTGTTTCTTTCTGGAACTCTCTTTAGTTGAATGTTGGACACTACTGAATTGATTTTCTAGTGATTTCCTCCAATCTTTTGTCTCTTTTCAAGCCCCTTTTTAGGAGACTTACTTTGCTTTATTATTTAGAATTAATAGTTAAAATTATATTTTGATATTTTAATTCCCAATTCTTTTATTAAAGGATAGCATTCTGTTCCTGTTTCATGTCTCATCTCTCTGAGGATGGTAATTACGGTTTCATTGATGTTTTCTTCTACTTTCTGTATTGCCTCTTTTAACTGCAAGGTTTTTTTTTCAATTTGTTTGTATCTCTATTTTGTGTGCTTTTGCTGGAGTATTCCCTCAGACAACCTAGATATCTTTGACTCTCTATCAATATTTAGTAGTCAATTAATAAAAAAAATTATAGGAGGTTTGGGGATGGTAGACATTTTTTTGCTAACTTGTTTTTTTTAATCTTTTTAATGTTTTATTTATTTTTGAGAGAGAGAGATAGCATGAGCAGGGAAGGGTCAGAGAGAGAGAGAGAGAGAGACACAGAATCTGAAGACAGGCTCCATGCTCTGAGCTGTTAGCACAAAGCCTGACGCGGGGCTCGAACCAACGAACCGTGAGATTGTGACCTGAGCTGAAGTTGGACGCTTAACTGACTGAACCATGCAGGCGCCCCAGTTTTTGCTAACTTGTACTAGTGAGCTTCACTATGTGTCATTCAGATGGCAAGCAAGCTTTTCATTGTAAAAATCTCAAACATCAACATTGTAGGGTTCCCTGCACCCAAAGACATTTAGTTTCACCCAAGAAGAAGCTATTTTCTGCCTGGATGCATCTCATAGGTGCCAGCATTCTGGAAGTAGAGTAAGGGCATAGGCTGAGGGTCCTACTCCTCAATCAGCAAACTTTGTTTACTCCTCTGTTTTCAACTCTGCTCTCTACCATACCTGGGGTTCTCTGTTATAGAGATACTTCCTCTCAATTTTTCCAGAGACCTCAGACCCTGTATAGTGGGGAGGAGGGACAGTTTTTTGGAATCATGGAGAAAGTCTACCAGCTCAGTGTGTCGATGACTGATCACTCTCCCTAATTTCAGTTAATTTCATTTCTGCTCTAAGGGGTCCCTGGAAGAACCGTGCTCAGAGCTTCTCTGGGGTCCTGTGGGGGCGGCTCGGCTCCAGCCCTGCCAGCACCCCATCCCTAGGTGCTTAGGTGGCATCTTTCTCAAGTCTGTTATCATTCTTCCATCTGCTCCCCAGTCTCCAGAGATTATTAATGTTGCTCATCAGCTATTGTATCCCCTCACTTTCTCTTTGTCCCTGTGACTCTGACTTTTTTCACTTATTTGCTACTGTTTAATAATAGGTTTCTCAGGTGTGTAAAAAAAATCCACTTGGCACTCAGATGTGCAAACAAACAAACAAACAAAAAAACCCACATAAAACCAACCCAGATTCAAGAGGAGAATATTAAAAAAAAAAAACTGATCAGTGTACATATTTAGCTGGAAAATCGCCCTATTTTTCTTATTCCTAAACTGTTATCTCTCATCTTTTTGCTCTAAGAGTCACTGATTTAAAATGCAGGAAATCCAGAGTTCAATTTTAGCTCGACTTCGTCATCAGCTGTGTTGGAAGTCACTGTCATGCCAATTCTCCAGCACGAACCACACGTATAGCCCTCTTAAGTCGAGCTTTGCCTGATTATTGCTGTGTCCGAGTCCTTCCTCTTCCAGATCATTTAGGCAGAGGTGATCAGGGAAACAGGTGTGGGGTACCGGGAGAAACCCAGAAAGAAACCCATCCCTAGAAAATGTGGGATTTAGGAGGCTGGGAGTACAAGCTAGGCTTATCATATTTTATTTCATGTGAGTGTGTTCTGAAGAAACAGAAGAGGAAGTGTAAGAAGCAAAGGAGAAGAAATAGCGTATCATATCTGGAAATTTTAGATCTAAGAAAATTAAAAATGGGAATAGAAAACATAGGATAATTATTTAAGGACAGAATTTACTGGAACATCTTTATCTATTCCTGAGCAATTCAATAACAATTAAATGCCTCATTAAATAGGTGCCAAATTATCTTTGTGGAATGCACTATTTGATTACAATAGTAAACAGTCTACACACACATTCAATGTTTATTGTTTGTTGGTATTGTAATCAGCAGAGAAGGAGCTTGCTGACAGCTCGCTGCAGAGAGGCAAAGGGTATTAGCACCAAGAGACCATGATAAAGGTGAGGCATTTTTGGAGCTGGAGTCAACCTCAGAGTTCAGGACTCTACCATTGCATCCATGAGGCAGTCAGCAAATCAAAGGACTAGACCCTTGACTTGGAGTGGTAGGCAAGTCTAATAACCTCCAAGACTTTGCCATTTCTCATCTATAAAATTGGAGAAATAATAATAATAATAATAATAATAATAATAATAATAATAATAAAAAACAACCTAACTCAGGATTATTGTGAGAATTCAACGTTTAAAATGTAGTAATTGCTCAATAAAGGTTGGTATTATTTGTCTTGTTAGGGACATTGTTATCAGGGTTGTAATTGTTATCATTATTTGTCTCACGCTGTAGTGAAAGTAAGCTGAGGGCACCTAGGTGGCTCAGTTGGTTAAGCACCAAACTTTGGTTCACGTCATGATCTCAAGGTTCATGGGTTTGAGCCCCATGTCTGTGCTGACAGCTCAGAGCCTGGAGCCTGCTTCAGATTCTGTGTCTCCCTCTCTCTCTGACCCTCCCTCACTTGCACTCTGTCTCTCTCTCTCTCTCTCAAAAATAAATAAACATTAACAAAATTAGAAAAAAAAACCCAAAGTAACTCAAACCTCAAGGATGACTTAAGGCAAGCAGAGGAAGTGGTCAAGGTCAAGGTCTCACTGCATCAGACTTCAAGAGAAGGAAATAAGTTTTACTGAAAGTCACAGGACTAAATCCAGAGAGAACTTTACAAACGATGGTTTTTCTTTCCGTAGGATCCTGTTTGAGGGCCAAATCCCCACCTCCAATCGCATATTGTACCTTTGTTCATCCTATGGTGACTTTGTCTTTTTGTCCACTGATGAATCTCCAGTGCGTAGAACAGTGCTGGTACATAATAGGTGCTTAGTAAATTGTTGTTGAATGAATGGATGAATGAAAGCCTGGCTAGATGATGAATTTAGCAGCAGAAAAGCTTGGTTCTTGTTCTTTGCATCAGGAGAATGCTCATGCATCATGGTCACTTACAGCTTACAATAATAGGAAAGAATATGGGTTGGAAACTATATTCTTTGATTTGGCAGTGCGCTATAGTTTTGTTTTTTTTAATCAGAATTTTGGCAGCTTTTATCATACAGTGTTTGGATGATAAATGAGTACTTTCTTACAGAAAGGTAACACATGGCTCCAGCATTTTATGAAATAACCAACTCTTCATTTCATTGCTGGATTTTTAGAATATGTTTCATAATTAGAGGGGGAAAAAAATGAGACTTTGCGAGGCTGAGCCAAAACTGGGACGAATCCAGAACAATCTAGTCTTAGGTTTCTGCTTGTTTGGGAAGTAGAGCCCTGCATACATAGGAGCTTGTGATGTTGGGGGAGGGGGGTGGGTTCAGGATGTCAGCTGTCTTCTCAGAGGGCCAAGGCCTATAGAAGTTTCCACTATAAACATGCCTGGCTGAAGAGGCTTCTGTTGAGTAAAACCTTCCCAAGGCGATTCAGGAACAAGAGTAAGGGATGGTGGGTTTGGATAAAAGTTTGGAGAACCTTTATTTTGGAGTAACAATAAGTCTGGAAGTTTGGAGAGACCTCAACTTCTGGGTTGAGAGAGAAGGAATGATGAAGTTCAGAGCAGACAATAGAATAAGAAAGGGGGGCTTATGCAGTGGATGGGGGGCAGAGATATGAGCAGCGGGTGGCCTAAAGGGACAGTTGTTTGTATCTTCTAGGTTAGGACTGTAATGTTCAAATGTGGTCCATTGCAGGGTCCTCCTGAGGAACCTCAAACTGGTGTAAATATTCTGGTGTTTCTTTGATGCTTAGGGGCAAGTGACTTTCACTTTACCTAGAGCTAAGAGGTGCTTCCTAGTAACCTGCTAAGAAAGCTAAGAGTTACTAAACCTAGTTATTTGGAAGTCAAACTTAATGCATATTCGCATTGACAAAGAACCTGACTCAGTAGCCCGCTGACAAGTCTGGTTGGCTTCCAGTCTTGCACACGCTGTGGATTTGTATTGCACATGCGCGTAATGAGGGCCAGAGTTCCCACACTTGTCTGAACGGGTATTTTGTTTAATGCTGTATCATTAGTGTTTTATTGCGTTGATTTCCAGTTGCTACCGTTCTGGCTAATTAATGACACACTGTGAATTTAGCTTCATTATTATAAATTTTATTTGTTGTTTATGTTCAAACATTTCATTTGATTTGTTTTCTGTTTGGTGTGGTTGTGTTAAAATAAAAAAACTAAGGGAGATCAGCCTTGAAAATTCCCTGTGCAGATGAAAGCCAGTTTAGTCATACAAACAAAGCTCAATTTAGCTTATTTTGCAAGACTGACTTGACCTGGGTCATTGCTTGCTCATGCCTCTGGAAGTCACAAACAAAACTTAAACCTTTTTTCAAAATTGATGTGAGGCAACCACTAGCCAATTACCTATCATTGAAGAAAATCCCAGTATTATTTTAATTCTGATTCTAATATTATAATCAATCACTGTGGAGAATAAACAGTCATTGCTTTCTCACTAGATTAGCTGTTTTATAATAATATATTTTTGAGCCTCATTCCATATTTTGGTTTGAATGCTCCTTGTTTGTAAACTGTCTTTTTGATGTATGCACAGTAAACTCTTACTAATTACTACTTCCATGACTTATTCGGCTTACTTCTTTATGAACCTTTGACAGATAGAACATTGTAAAGGGTGACACATATTTGAGGCAATGGTATTTGTGGCTCACAGTTTTCCCTGAAACTAGGCTTTGACATATGGATAACCTACTTTATTGTTAGGCAAGATGTGCATGCAAAACCTACAATATGTGCTCATAGACCAATGGTTTGCTTTTATCACTTATTTTTTTCTCCAACTAGAAAATGGGACAATTTGGTGGTGCTTGGGGGCATTATCCTTACTTAAATGGACTTAAATGGTTCCAAAAGTTTGAGCTAGTGTTCAAACAGACAGCTCAATAAAACTTATAACAAAGGGCAGCTGCCTGTTGTAGTGTTGGTGACAGTAGGGAAATGTCCTAAAAGCTAAAATTCCCATGAAAATTGCTATGTTATGATAAGGGTCTTCACTTCACTTCTGTTATCAAATACTCTACTCGGAAGTACTAGGTTTTGTGATTTGGCAAGACGTGTTGGACCAGCCTCAGGCAGACAGGAGGGGGAGAATGAAGAGCTGGGACCAAGGAAGCAAACGCCTCTGCAGCCCTGGTTTCTAAGGAGTGGTCCTGGCCCCTGGTATGTGGGCAGCTCCAAGCTGACCCAGGTAGGTTGAAGATATCCATCCCTGTAATTCAGAGATGCTGACTCTGGGAGCTCTGTGCATCCTGAATTCTAGCCCACAGTCTTAGATCTTCAACTTGGCAAAAGCATGGATGCTTCTGGATTATTTCTATTCCAAACCAGACTCCTCCCCGCTCTGTTAGAGGGTCTCCAAGGCTCATCGCAACCCAACAATAAGTGACAACATGAGAAGGGAGGCTAAGAATGCTGAGAATAAAGGTCTAAGGCCTGGAATAATTTTCTGAGCAGGTTCAGGTATCTTCAGAGGCTTTTTTATGCAGTGACTCATGTAGTAGAAGAAGAGGAAGAAAGGGAAAGAATAGAAAAAAAAAATCACACTCCCCAAAGCAACTCAAGACTCTCTCCTAGGATCTGCCAAAATCCAAACTGACTATTTTAGGATAAAGTGCAATAGGACAATAACTGGAGAACGGCAAGAGACAGCAAGCTGTGAAAGGGGTGTATCTTCTTTTATTCTCTCATCACATCGGGTGCCAACTGTTCAAGTATTACCTTCACTGCCATCAGCCCTCAGCAGAAAGGGGAGGGCTTTGGGAGGCCAGAACCCCCGGGCAGAGAGAGCATGGGCGCAGGGACCCAACTGGGCAACTGTTCCAGCAAAAAGGGGAGGATTATGATCCCTGTTATCCCCTCCCCTGAAGCAGAAATCACAGACCCATGTGACATCCTGGCATAATTTTTCTTTAGTGGAAGTGCCAATGGAGATGTTTTTTTTCCAATTTATTTATAGAGGCACAACTCTCAAATGGACAAGAATTTCTTTAAAGAGTTTTAAGGAAGGGATTTGCAGGTGCTACATTTTCTCTCTTGTTGGTGTAGGCTCTCTGCAGGGCAGGTGTGAAAAGAGTGTGGCATACCCCTCTCGCCAACAGTGGCCACAGCCCACCTGGGAAGAAATAAATCAGTGCACAGTGATGCCGGGTACCTAGGACTCAATCAGGAGATCTCCCAAGAGTGGCCGATTTCCTTCTATTCACATTCTCCTCTGCTGCACGATCACCTCCTTCCACACTAGAATAGAAACCCCAACAAGGCAGGGATTAAAAAATTATTTTATAAGGTGGAGAATTTTTTTTATTGCAGCCTCCGGGCTTAAAACAATGCCTGAGATGTAGTAGGCATGCAGTGAGCATTTGTTCCTAAATGAGTAAATGTCCTTCACCTCATGTGCCATGGATGAAAGTGATAGAAATGGCTGACACTTCTTATTCTTTTATCATGTATTTAGCAATATATATATATTTACGTTCATCTATTTTGAGAGAGAGAGAGAGCACATGCATGCACAAGCAGGGGAAGGGTAGAGAGGGCGGGAGGGAGGGGGAGAGAGAGAGAGAGAGAGAGAGAGAGAGAGAGAGAGAGAGAGAGAGAGAGAGAGAGAGAGAGAGAGAGAGAGAGAGAGAGAGAGAGAGAGAGAATCCCAAGCAGGCTCCTTGCTGTCAATGCAGAGCCTGATGCAGGGCTCAAACTCACAGACAGTGAAATCTTAACCTGAGCTGAAATCAAGAGTTGGACAGTTAACTGAGCCACCCAGGCACCCCTGTATTTAGCAAAATATTAAGCACTTTACACACATTATTTTATTTAACCTTCACAACACTCATAAAATAGACATTAATAATAATACTATTATTCTCACTTCATATTTGTAGGCTGAAGGGAATCTAATAACTTTCCAAATGTACTCAGCTAGGCACAAGCTCTCCATCACTACTCTACACTGTGCTCGGGAAGGTTACAATTAGTTAGGAAGGTAAAATAGAAGCCTGTGAGGCAGTCTTACTGTTGTCTCTATCAGTGATTCTATTTTTCATGCAAGGCATCTGAATCACCTGGAAATCTTGCTAAAATGCAGGTTGTATTTTGGTAGGGTCTGGGCTGAGACACAGGACATAGCATGTCTGATAAGGGCCCCGGTGATGCCCAAACTGCTGCCCGCAGACTATGCTCAGAGAAACAAGGTCTCTCTCTTCCTGCTCCCACCCCCCCACCCCCCACCTCCCACCTCCCACCTCCCACCCCCCATTGCTTGTGTTAGAGGCCACTGGCCCATGGCAGTTTCTCAACTATCTTGCATGAAAGGACTCTCGCCTTCCTGGTTCTTACAGCATCTGGGAAACACTGGAATTGATCCTACTTTAGACATGTTGATTAAGTAGATTGACTTTAAGAATGACATTTATTTATATCATATGTTATTGATTTTTTCTTGAGTATATAATAAATTACATGTCTTACGTGCACAGCTCCATGAATTTTTACACACACACGTGTGCATGCATGCACACACACACACACACACACACACAGATAACTACCACTCATATCAAGAGGGAATATAAAAGACTGTTGGCAACACAAGGCTCCCTCACCCCTTCTCAGTGAATATTACCCCTTTGGGGAAACACTCTTTTCACATCCCATGTGAACCCTGTGAGTTTTGCCTGCTTTTCAACTGCACACGAATGGAATGGCTTGGAGCCAAGCAATGGCAGTCCGGGCTTGTGTTCTTCAGGCACCAGGGCCACTCCCCTGCTGGCCCCACTGTTGCTTTACCAGTGTGGCCCTGCCTTCAGAGAGAGCCTCTGTGACCCATTGCGGGGCAGGGGAGTCCCACACCAAGCTTCTGTCACTTGGGCTTTAGGCCTTTTATTTCCCTCTTCCTCCTGTTAAGACACAGCCTACATGGTGCAATGGCCACTCTCCATAAGGGCTGGAGGAAGAAGGCTTACATCCGTAGCATCTCTTCTCTCTCCTTTTCTTCTTCCCATCTGCCCGCCCTCCCCCCTTCCTTTTTCTTTCTTTGTTTCCTACCTGTGTCTCTCTCCTTACTGTCATCCCGCAGCAAGTTTCTCACCAACAACTCAATGGAAGCAAGCCTTCCTTGCCTTCCTTCTCCTGGTGATGGCTCCGTGCCTGGGATGGGGGGAGGGTATGGGGGGGCACCAGAGTCCCAGCACTATGGCGGAGCCGGCTGGGGCTGCGGCTCTGAGATCGCTTCTACAGGGGCCCTGGGATGCAGTCCTGAATGCAGTGGCTGGAGGAGGTGAACCAGGAGCAGTTTCCTTTCCTCTTCTAGCCCCTTCTCTAGTGATTTCTCTTCATAAAAAGACGGTCAATGAGGAGGAGGGATTTAGCAAGAAGAGGACTCTTGCTTTCAACTCTTTCCTGACCCATTCTCCTTACCTCTGTCCATTTCTATCTCCCTCTCCATTTGCCCCCACTTATAGACAATTCTACACATCTCATCCCCAGAAAGCCCGCGATCCAAATGAAAAGCAGTGGACTGTGTGCTTGGTGGCAAGAGTGAGAATGGGGACACACTGGGCCGTGGTTGTCTTTGGGGCAAGATGGTGGAAAGGGGCGTTCTGTGTACAACAGTGAAGGTGAACCCTTTCTGAAGCAACCTCATCAGACGGTTTCACACTGTATCCTGAGGGGTACAGGGGAGGCGTTCACTCTCTCTCTTTTACACCGCATTCCTGGAGCATGGTACCCAGCCACTTTTTTCATTTAAGTTAGTTATATGATAATGAAAAATAAACACCCCACAAAACTAGGGAACTAGGTTCTCGAGTCTAATCTTCTTTCTTTATGTGTATATCACATCAGGGTTTCTAGCAGTGTCAAAGGACCTTTAAAAATAGTTCCTAATCACCACATATTATAGTGAAACAAAGACTGGCCAGATGTTTTCAGACACAGTGCTTATTTTAACATAGTCAAACATAAATCCGGGCATTTCTTCTCAAGTCTGAGTACATAATCAATGCATAAGGCATGATGGTGCCTGTATTATGATGATTAAATGAACAATTCTCATTGTCAGTATTCAATTATCATCCCCAAATGTTTATGAAATGCTGACATATTGATGGAGCTATGATTAGAGCCTACACAAACCAAATTAATGAGACAGTAACCACCTAGGTACCTTTCGGTATTCAAAATAAACAGTGATGCTAATGTGATATAAAAAAAATAATGACACTGATAGGCATGGCATTTTCAGAAGTTCTGGGCTAACTGTGTTTTATAACTAGCTTTTGTGAAAATATTAACTTCAACAAAGCTATGAAATCTCTAAACAATTGTGTCAGCTGTAACAGGATTAATTTAGGGCATAGTCTGAGTTAAATATATAGAGATGCCAAAAAACCTATATACATATACTATATTATATATTATATTATAAATATAAAATATATAATAAAATGTGGGTTTATGTTATTATTGTAATACATTATATATTTATTATATACTTATATAAAATACATATTTATATAAGAAGCCATTTATCTACATTCTTGTAGAGGAGAGGTTGTAGCATTTTGTTTTACTTTTTTTAATTTGAGAGAGAGAGAAAGAGAGTGGAAGTGGGGCAGAGGGGTAGAAGAAGAGAGAGCTAGGCGTGGAGCCCGTTGCGGGGCTTAATCCCACAACCCTGGCATCATGACCTGAGCCAAAATCAAGAGTCAGATTTTCAACCAACTGAGCTACCCAGGACCCCAGATTGTAGTATTTAAATTCCCATTTCTCAGAAAAGAATAAAATGATTATTAAATCAAATTTTATTTTATCCTTTCTTTATTTATGTGTTTCAGCAAGGGAAGGGTGAAATCAGGAAAACCTTCAGGAAGGATGCAGAGTGTTAAAAGGAGAATGGATGTCTGCCATTAGGACATGAAGGATAAAGGATGTTTTAAAAGAAGGCGGGGAGAGAGGAAAGCTCTACAAACAATGGGCAGCTTCGTGTAGTTCAGTTTGTCTGGAGTGAAGAGTGGAAGAGGCAAGATCAAAAACTAATCTAACTTGGGGCGCCTGGGTGGCTCAGTCAGTTAAGCATCTGACTTCGGCTCAGGTCATGATCTCATGGTTCATGGGTTTGACCCCTGCATCGGGCTCTGTGCTGACAGCTCAGAGCCTGGAGCATGTCTTCGGATTCTGTGTCTCCCTCTCTCTCTGCCCCTCTCCTGCTCGCACTGTCTCTCTCTGACTCTTGGGGAAAAAAAAACATAAAAAAATTAATCTAGCTGGGCAAGCAGAAGTCAGATCCTATCCTCAGATCTAATGTTTCATGTGAAGAAGTTGGTGCTTCATTCTATCCATTCTACAGCCAGCTGAGACCATGGCGGTGTCAAGCCGAGACTCAAACAAGAAGACATTGCTTCAGGGAAATGGACAAACCAAAAGAGAAGGCTCAAACTAAGGCAGTGGTTGTGGGGACAGAGAAAATGGGAATGACAGAGATATGGGGGAGATAAAATCGTCAAGGCTTGGACGACAGGTGGGTGTGGGGAGGGAGGGAGGAGTATTGGAGGACGACCCAGGTTTCTGGCTTGGGTGGATGGCAGGATGGCTGGTGGGCTAAGAAGGTGGCAGTGCTATCTACTGCTCTTCTGTAGGCTGTGATGTGGGTGCGGTCAAGGCTCCTTCTAGCTTTCTGCTAGCTTTCTACTTTGTTAGTGTAAGAAGAGGCATGAACTACTTCGAACATCACATCTATTGGACCCAGCTTGATGAAGAAGGGTGAAGGACAAAAGGCTGAGTCTGCCCTTTGAAAAAGCTTTTCCTGGGTGTCCCAACCCTGTGTTTATTTTATTTTTTTAATGTTTATTTATTTTTAGAGAGAAGTCTCAAGAGTGGGGGAGGGATAGAGAGAAAAGGAGACAGAGGATCCAAAGCAGGTTCTACACTGACAGCAGAGAGCCCGATGTGAGGCTCGAACTCACGAACCACCAGGAGATCATGACCTGAGTGGAAGTTGTATGCTTAACTGCCTGAGCCACCACGTGCCCCTGTCCTGTTTATAATATGTATTAGCCAGAACTGGTTTGGACAGTTTCCTTTAGTTGCAAGGGAGTTTTAAAGCTGCGTATATTTCCTTTCTGAACCAAACAGTTGTTCTGTTAGTGAAAAATACATACTGAGCGAACACCAGAAGTGTCTCCCATGGGTGATGAGGCAGATGTTGGTTTCATGCTCTGACACAGCAAGGCAGGATGTGTAGCAGGGCTGACTGGAGGGACAATGAGTTCACTGGGCATGTGCTATGTTTGAGGTGACCATGAGTCATCCAGCTGTGATACTCAGCTGACGTCTCAAAATCATGAAAAAGCAGGCGGATGATAATTTTGAAAGTCCTGGGCATATACATAACAGCTGGCCTTTCTCTTCATTGTAAGAACTGTTACTGATTATATGCCTGGTTCCTTTAGGTGTCAGATCAGATGGGTTATTTGGTTCTGAATAGCCATAGGCTTCAAGCTGGGGTGCTCCTGGGTGTAGAAGACTTTCCAAGGGGCCTATGAGCATGGATAGTTTTACAGGAATCAAGGTTCAGGCTCTCGCTTCCCAGGAACACTCTTAGGTGAAATTGATCTTCTTGAGAACCAGCTGGCATGTTCCTCAGGGTTCTTCAGGCTGACACCGCCTTCCCCAGAAGTCCTTCTCCAACTCTAACGAGAAAGACATACATCTACTGACCTAGAATCTCATATCCCATCACTTAATTACAGATTTGTTATGAGAAATACGTTATTTTCTTGTTTCATAATTTATTGTAAAAATTAATTCTATTACCACTCCCTGGTTTTAATCCCCTTAATTTTTAGCAACCTATTTTATAAGATGGACTTCAGAATTTATTTCTCAAGAATTTTCCTGATGTTCCTTAAAATTTGTATTACTACATTTACTCAAATTGACAACTGAAGTCAGTTTTCCTGAAGAAAGAGATTGTGTGCAATGTGACTGATTTTGCCAATTCATTAGATGGCGAACGTTTCCCACAAATTCAGGGAGTTAAATCTGTTGCTTTAGCGCCTCGAAGTTTTGATAAAAATATATTCAAACTGTGATAAGATTAAAATAATTTTATTATTATTAATTATGACTATGCAAAGATGTACTGTTAAAGAAGTGTTTCCAATCCTTTTGAATATATCTTATTTTAGAAAATACCTCTAAGTCAAAAGTAACATATGTAATTAATAGTCATTGGATAAGTCTTGGCAAAGCTTTCTTGGTGAAAGAGCTAATAACTGGATAAAAAATTTGGTTGCAAGTCAGGTGGTTTTTAATTCTTTCCTTACAACAAAATTGAAGGCAAGCCTAATCAAGTTGTCATTTGATAGAACATGAAAAATGATCTAATGACAAATCAGTAGGTGATTCTTGACATAAAACTTAGAAAGAATTCAAAGAATTAAGTGACTGTTTCAGTGAATAAGAAATACTTATTTCTGAACAGGATTTTGTAGTCCTTACATTTACAAAAATGAAAAATAGGAAAAGAAAGATACCAAATCTTTCTCATACCAGTAATAATAAGATTCATGGATGGATATATGAACTAATTTTATTTTATTTTATTTTTAATGTTTATTTATTTTTGAGAGAGAGAGAGAGCATGAGTGGGAGAGGGACAGACAGGGAGACACACACAGAATCTGAAGCAGGCTCCAAGGTCTGAGCTGTCAGCACAGAGCCCAATGTGGGGCTTGAACTCACGGAACCACGAGATCATGACCTGAGCCGAAGTCAGAAGCTTAACCAGCTGAGCTACCCAGGTGCCCCTGAACTAATTTTTAAAATGCAACCTCATTCATCTTATTCAGATACACTTCTCATAACAAATTTTTTATGTTTAATAATTATCAAAAGTGTCCTCATATTGATGTTGTTTTGATCAACTGTACTGGTAATTAACAGTGACAGAAAATTTTAACATTTAGAGCATTATGGGCTCAGAAAGTAAAAAATATTCAATTTATACACACATTTGTGTTGCAGATAAGATAATATGGTGACCTATAAAAACTTTCAAGCTTAGGGGTGCCTGGGTGGCTCAGTCAGTTGGGCAGATGACTTCAGCTCAGGTCATGACTTGGAGCTCCGCATCTGGCTTTGTGCTGACAGCTCAGAGCCTGGAGCCTGCTTCGGATTCTGTGTCTCCCTGTCTCTCTGACCCTCCCCCACTCATGCTCTGTTTCTCTCTGTCTTTCAAAAATAAATAAACATTAAAAAAAAAAAGACTTTCAAGCTTAGAATGATACTACATTTAGATAAATTTATGTGGAGGAGGTAGAATGGAGTTAGCAAAGAACAAACTAAAATTTCTAACTGCTAAAAGGAACTTCTTGTTCAGATATTTTAAAAACAGAATCTGGTGGGTATCAAATCGCTAGGATATTAACATTCCATTGGCTACTTTTAAAAGACTGACATAACAGTTTGACCAAACGTATTAATATTGAATACAAACTGGAAATTATATTCTGTGCAGCTCTTAAACCTTTTAATAGCAAGCACACCTAGAATCAAGTTGAAAATGTGTGAAGAGATACATAGTTTTACAAACGCTTTATATCAACACATAAGGTTTTTAGGGTGTGGAGCAAAATGGGGTTTGGAGACCACTGTCATTCAGGAAAGCTGGTCCTTCATTCAGACTCTCCCAGGCTCCTGTGCCCTGCCCCTCCCCCGGAGCCGGCTTAGCCTCCAGGCACCATGCTTTCTCTAGAAGGTGGTGTTACAGTGAAGAGCTCTCGTGCGGCTGCCTGGTCCAATGGTTCTGAAGGCATCCCAAGGCCACGAGGACTAACCAGAGTGACTGAGGAATGGCTGGAGAAGAAAATCCAGGATCAACCTGGAAGCCATCCAACACTAAGGACTAAGTCTTCTGGTGAAATTGAAGGCAGTGTGTGACATTCAAAAGCAAGAGAACAGGTGAGGAAGAGCTTGGGCAAGTGTCCATGGAAAGGAGTCAGGGGCTCCACAATGGAACCTGGCAGCCACCCCTTGATTCTTCAAGGCCTGAATAAGCACAATAACACTGTTTGGCACAACCGATTTCTTAGGAAAAGTAAGAAACAAATGCTTTTAACTACAAGAAAATGTACAGAATATTATGAGACGTGTCCACATTCAAGTCACCATAATTCAATGTTACCATGCTGCTGTATTTCCTTCGGCACTTCCTCAATTAATTTCTAACTCTATCAGCAAAGTATTGGAAGTTTTTTTAGCCGAGGAGAACTTGATATGTGAAATAGATTTTAAAAAAAGAAATATGTGGGTTGTTCATTGAATGCTTGAAACTTATGTTCTACAGTGGATTTCTAGTCCTTAGCTATGTGGATTTCATAATAATATACAGTTGAAGTCTCTTCTTTCCACACGATGGCTAAGTTGTTCCTTGGAGTCCTTGAAGTATTATCAGTATGCTCAAGAAACTCGTTTTCAGGTTATTAGCTCAGACCCAGCTTATCATCACTAGAGCAGCTGCAAAATAATTACTATTCATGAAGTTCACTGCCACATAGTAAAGACCCATCATTAAAGTGATTTGAAACATTGATTCCAAAATTTTGTGATGAGCTCTACTCACTCATCCAGACAACCGCACGTCTATTGTCAAATAAGAGTGAGAGTGGGTGTTTTCTTGAGTGCTTTTTCTAGGCTGCACACCTCTCAGTTCTCTTCTCTGCCGTGCCTCCTCTTAGGACTCACGTGTTCAGTATGTATTCTGGTGGTTGGCCAGCATTGTGATAGAGAGAAGACGTATGCCTTTCAACTAGAACCAGAAAATTTCATATTTGTGATCATGACACAGAGCAAGAAATACGTTTTAAATTGGCCCAGGAAGTGTGCATGTGCACACACACACGCATGCACATATAAATTCATCACTATTCATCCCAATAGTGTTCCCCTTAAATTCATGTTCACCTAAAATTTCAGAATGTGACCTGGTTTGGAAATAGGGCTGTTACAGATGTGATAGGTCAAGATGATGTCATACTAGATTAGACTGGACCCTAAACTATATGACTGGTGTCCTTATAAACAGAAAGGAGATAGACACACACACTCAGGGAAGAAGGTCATGTGAGACAGGGACAGAGACTGGAGCTATACAGCTACAAGTCAACGACAACCAAGAATTCCCAGCAAGCACCAGAAGCTGGGAGTCTTCAGAGAGAACATGGCTGTGCCAATGCCACCCAATTTATGGTTGCTTTGTTGTACTAGGAACCTCTCTTTCTAGGTGATAGATAGATAGATAGATAGATAGATAGATAGATAGATATAGATAGACATACAGACACACCTATCTATCTATCTCAATAAAAATGTACCAACACAATATTTTCACAAAATCATACTCACCTATCTTGTGTACTATGCAGTCTGATATTTTATTTTGTGGTATACTCTGCTATGTTCTGTTTAATTTTTTTTAAGACTGGGCTATGATTATATTGATTTCATTTGGATATCATGCTTTCTTCAATAAGCCTTCAGGATGGAAAGCACTGAACTAGATATTCCTAAAGGAAAGAGAGTACATAATGTATTGGAAAACACCACAAGTGTTTAATAATTAATGCAAGACCAAAGCTACCAGAGTCACTTGCATTATATTGGCATCATTATTGCATTAATTAAAAGCCCTCAAAGGAGCTAAAGTATTAATATGCTCTCAGAAGTGTATGAGTATTTCTGTGCTGTGATTCAGTGGCTCCACACAGAGTGTAAATAGGAAATCCACTTTTCTATCCAACTCAGAGACACCTGAAAGTACATTAATAGAGTCTTGTATTACTGTATATCTTTAAATTTTAAAGAGAGAGAGGCTGATTTTCAACTGGGTCCCAAGAGTTACTAGATAAATGACTTTAAGAGAAGTTAATAAATACCTCTGAATTTTACTTTTCTTATCTGAGAAATAATGATGATAATACTGTCTACCTCACATCATATATAATGTTAGGCATAGAGAAAATGTACAATATATATGAGTTGTCTTCTATTCTCCATTTATACTAATGTGTTCAATGAAGGGGCCAATGGAAAAGATCGCAGGGACACCAGAATCTGAAGAGAGAAGTGGTGGAAATACAGATGCCACAGAGGGCCACCTGAGTGGCTCAGTCAGTTAAGCATCCAACTCTTTGGTTTCAGTTCAGATCGTGATCTCGCCATTTGTGAGTTCAAGCCACACATCGGGCTCTGTGCTGACAGTGTGGAACCTGCTTGGGATTCTGTCTTTCTCTCTCTCTCTCTGTCCCTCCCCTGCTCACTATCTCTCTTAAAAATAAATAAAAATAAATTTCAAAAAAAGGTTAGTGTTGGGGCACCTGGGTGGCTCAGTCGGTTAAGTGTCTGACTTCGGCTCAGGTCATGATCTCATGGTTCATGGGTTCAAGCCCTGCATCAGGCTCTGTGCTGGCAGATCGGAGCCTGGAGCCTGCTTTGGATTCTGTGTCTCCCTCTCTCTACCCGTCCCCCACTCACACTCTGTCTCTCTCTCTCTCAAAATTAAATAAACATTAAAAAAAAATGATGCCATACAGGTGACCACAGATACACAGAAATGCAAGATCCCAGGGTTGTGGTGGTAACAACCACAATGATTGGTAACAGGACTCCATTATCGGTACCACTACAATTTTATTACATGAGATTCTAATTTTTATTTCTAGTTTCATCAGATTTTGCCAGCAGTTCAGCTAGTCACTCATTGACTTTGATATTTGTTTCTCCATTAGTATTGTAAGTCACAAATATTAGAATACAAGATAAGCTTTATTATTATCTTTTTAACAAAGCAACCTAAATATACAGCGGCTCAAATAAGACAACAGTGTGACTGTCACGGTGCAGTGCAGAATTAATCAGGTCACGGCCAGTGGGAGGCTCTACTCTACCCAGTAAAAGTCTTCTCCTTCCCAAAGCTCCTCATCTCCCACGCAGCAGAAAGGAGGGGAAGGGCAAGAGAGCACACATGCCTTCTTTTTGAGGGAATACCACTCTAAAGAGGCATGAATCACTTCTGTCCATATCCCATTCCCTAAATTTAGTAATATGAGGACACCAACTGTGCAGTCTGCTGAGAAATATATATTTTATAACTTAGCTGTTGTATGCTCTCTGGAACTTGGGAGTTTTACCATTAAAGGGAGAAATGGATTTGGTGGACACCTGGGCTCTGCCATAGTTCTCCCCACTTGCCTTCCATGTATGCACACTCTTCTTTCCACTCAGTGAATGCATTTACTCCTTCCCTAAATAGGACAATTCAGACTCGTGTCCAGTAGCTACAATCAGCTCACAGTCCAAGAGCTCTGTGTGGTATGCAGTCCTCTCCAGACTGGCGCTGGTAGACCTTTTGTCTGTTGGCCATAAATGAATAGAAAAGTGTTCTTCCCAAGGGGGAAACAGTAGTAGAGAGCAGAAAGGGAGGGAGGATGGGAAGAAAGAAGGGGCTGTCTCTGTCCCATCACAGGGCTCCAGAGAGAAGCCTACTATTGGATGGATGGCAGTGTTTTAGCTACATCCACTGCTGTTTTTGTACATATTACATGTTTTATGCACGCAGACTCCCAGGGTGCTTTCACTCTCACCACTCAGAGCCTGGGTCTTTTTATCAGAGGGCTGTCCTTAGTCCCAGACCTCCCTTTGCTTGTGTGCACAGACAGCCATGAGAGCCTGGGGATGTGTGCACTCCTCTGAGAGCCTGTAGCCACTGACGGGCACAGGAGTATAAATGCCTCAGCTCCCTCCTCTCTGTTTGAGACAACTACCTTCTCCAGAGTTCTCCTGCAGCTTTGAGGCAGTCCTTGGTGAGCTGTGCTGGTTACTGCCCTTCTGGCCAGCTTCCTTCTAGTCTCCATCAAACCTCCCTACCACTTTATTGTTTCATCCCAGGAATTATTCCTAATAAAGCATTTTGACCTAAAACAAACAAACAAACAAGTGTTCTTCCCTCTACTTATGCCCAACATACAATGGAGAGGTATAAATGGGATGTCGATTAATATTCTCATTTGAAAAAGAGAAGGACAGGAAGGACATGGTGGCCATTGGTCAATGGGATTACAAATTCTTGCAAGGTGGGAGCTGTGAAGACTTGGGCCTGGAAGATTCCAGAACCCTCTTAGACACTTGAAAGGAAGTTTTGTGAATGTCTGTGTGCAGCAGTCATTGCCCTTAATACTTCCTGCAAGCGCAGGCAATACAGACTGTGCCCACA
Organism: Suricata suricatta; assembly: GCF_006229205.1. NCBI lineage: Eukaryota > Metazoa > Chordata > Mammalia > Carnivora > Herpestidae > Suricata > Suricata suricatta. The sequence goes on from NC_043706.1 coordinate 120,195,205, forward strand.
CAGTTCTGAAGAACCAGTACTGGATCGGCAAAATGGGAGAGAGATTAAAGAGGCCTTATCATTTGCCATCAGTCTAGAGACAAATTAGGGCTTCCTGGACCTACTCTGGCACTGAACAGAAGTCATTTGCTTCTTTCCAGATAAATGGAAGGATGATGAGACAGATGGGCCATGTCTGGTTTTGTAGCCTTAATAACACCATCTCCATGTAACAAATATAGTAGCAAGATTGCTGTTGCTACCATCAAGATAACTCACTATCAAGCCATTATTAACACCGTAACCCTCTTTACAATGAAATCTGGGTGATGTGGTTGTCTGTCGTCACTTTGAAGTAGCAGTACACCAAATGGTGATTTTTAGGCCAAAAGATGGAAAAACTTAATTCAACTTCCTGGGGCACCTTACCATAAACAGTTTGGCCTTAAGGGATTATCTGGCTCATTTGCTCCTTTGTTTCTCTTGGACCACAGTTAAATAATCACAACAGACCTATTAGTCCTATGTCTCAAGAAATTTTCCTGTAACCTGGTAAAACTAAATAAATGATAGGCTCTATGCAGCAAAAATGCCAGCCTAGTTTGAAGCCTGCAATGTCACAACAAACAAAATAGTGCCGTAGAAAGATCGTGCATGCTTTTCATAGGTTGAGTACTGTCCATAGATTTGAATCTGAGCAGACAAGGGGTCAGCTACAGGTCATCAGTAAAGAGAGCTTTGAGGAAGTTCTTTCGAGAGAACTAAAGACTAATTCCCACCTGTGGTCACAAGAGAGAAAAGTAATGTGTCCCTTCTACAATCAAATAAATGGAACGATCTAAGAGTTAGCAATAGTGACATTGCTCTTCACAGTGGAGGCACGACAGAGGGGAGTCTGATTGGGGTAGAAGAATATGGCATGAAGGACTTCTAACTATGTATTTTTTTGTGTGCGTACGTGTCTCTCTCTCCCTCTTAATACACACACATGCAACACACACACGTTTTTTCTTTCCTCTGTTTTGGGAGGCAATGTAACTTGATAGCTAAAGTTTGGACTTTGGAGTCAAGCTCCACTGTGGCCTTGTTCCAGAACGCTGCTAATTATTTAACTCCTCTGAGCTTGAGCCAGCCCATTGGAGATTATTATTATCAGACCAGCCTCTGAGAGCTATTGATGGAGTAAATGAGATAATGTCTTAGCGCAGAACATGGCACATAGTAAATTCTCATTAAACATAAACTATTTCTTTTATTCCCACAGAATGATTACACGCTACCTTGTGAACTTTTAATAGACTAGAATCAAGTTTTAATTTTTCAAAGGTTCATTTTTGGAGGAAATAGCACGAAGAATAAGCATATACCAATATGTTAGAATCAGAGCACTTATAAATATCTCATGATAAAATAATGAGAAAATGGGGTTTACTATCAGCCCCAAAGTTTAAGTCTATATTTTGTAGTTAACTTAAATGCTTAAAGAGTAGCATCAGCTCTTTTAGCACACTGTCATTATATTAAATATATTGGAAGATATGCTAAGTAGTTTATGATGTTGTGATAAATGTATGACCCATATGCATGGGAGCAGGGCATGAAAAAGTAAAAAAAAAAACAAAACATTAAGTATTGAAAAGGGCTTTCTGCAGGAATAGGCAGTCAGAGGACTGGTTGCAAGGTCTGCATATTAAGTAAAAATCTTTTTGTCCCTTGCCCCGAAGCTGTGGAAGAAGAGAGATCTTTTCAAAAGGCATCCAGGAAGCAACTATAGAGAAAGGAGTCATCTATTCCTAAGAGACTTAATCCTCCTCATCCAGAAAGCACATGGATGGTAGAGATAGCTCTTCCCAGGAAGGTCTGAGCAGGGACCCAAGGATTTTAGAAGACGACAGGAACACTGAGAGCTGAGAGGTCAAGTGAGCCATAGCGACAGCCAGCAAGAAACTAGATGCCCACTGAGGCTGGCGATAAGAATGCAGCAGAAGCTGAGGAGAGCCAGAAAGAGGCTGCCCATCTTGTGGTCCCTGGGATCAACATGTGTTCCTTTGGAAGACTGTCTCTGGGGCCTGGTGAGCAGAGGGAGATCACAGTTCTGAGAAGGTGGAACAAAGGACAAAGATGGAAGATTAATCCAGGAGTCCTACCTTTGGGACTCAGGGCACCCTGGGGAGGGTTTAGTATTATGCATGAATGGACATGAAGACCAGCAGTGATAGGAGGGCCAAGATAAAAGGTTGAAATACCCAGGGTCTCCTGAGGAAACGCTAAAAGCCTAAGGGGATTTAGAGAGACTCTTGCAAAGTCATGACTATCACAAAATTCAGAATGATCTGACCAGATCATGCCTACAATCCAGGAGAGGGGAAAGCTGGGGACCAAGACTGGGATTGAGGCTGTGTCCCCACAGACTTGGGGCTGAAAATGTGTACCAGTCCTTTAATGAGAAAGCATATGGTGACTGCATGTAAATCACTCCTGTGTATTACTCTTTATGATACCAGGACACAAATGTATGTCCAAGTTAAAAGCTTAGCAAATCCATAATGTAGACTGGACTCCTCTCAGTTAATTTCTTTATGTTCTCAGTTCCCAAAATAAAGAATTCTATTAAGATGTTTCAGTAATATCAGTTTCATTCAGAGGAAATGGAATGAAAGTAAACAACTAGCCCTCAATGAACCAATAAGACTGTCTATTTGGAAAAGTAGTAAGGTGCCATTGTAATCATAACAGAGTACATAGTTTGGAATCTGCCCTTTCCAGGTCTGAGACCCATCGCTAGTACTTGGTGGAGAGGTGGGCACATTTTTAACCTATACTGGCATTAATTCCTCAAGTTGAAAATAGGGATAGTGATGGCAACCTTGTAGGGTTGTTTGTTTTTTCAAATTGAATGATCTTGTACACGTTTTTGGAACATGGTAGGTGCCCAGTAAATGTTAATCCTTTTCTCATGATTTTTGAACTTGCCAAGAAATTCAGGCCCAGAGACAAGTCTGACAGGCACCCTGACAGGCATGAGCCCTGGGCCAAGTATTTCCAAGTTATGCAGGCTTTCAAAGGGGCTGCTAAGGTCTCTAGAATCAGACTGCCCAGGCTCAGAAAGACTCAGTAGAGGTTTGGCCTTAAAGAAATTACTTATTCTCTCTCTGTGAGTTGGCTTTCTTATATATCAGTGAAGGTGGTAATAACTCACGAGGTTGTTTTGAGTGCTGAATGAGGCACATTCACATAAGGCACACTGAATGATCTGAGAAAGGCAGAACTGAGATGAGGCTGATAGAGAAAAAGTTCTCAGAAGGTCAAGACCTGATACAGCAGTCTCTTACGTTGCCTAGTTAGGCTTTGGTCAAAGGTAGCACTGTGGGTAACATGTTGATTGCAGGGCCCTCCTAGCTAGCAGTCCCTATGGATGATTCTGAGTAGGCCATAGTAGCCTTCCAGGCAGACATTGTGGCATAGGCCAGAACCTGGGAATGGCCCCCTCTGCCCAAATATAACACCATTCAATCTGGTAAAGCCAGTTTCTGTGACATCCCAATCCCTTGTGGCCAACTTTGGATAGGTGGCTTTTACTTAAAATTCTACTCTATGTTTATTTTCGTACTCACTTATTTTTTCTTCTCTCCACTTAAAATGTAAGCCTTCTGAGAACAGAGACATTGAATTATGTACTTTCATGTCCCCAGAGCCTAGAACAGAACCTAGCAAAAAGTAAAGGGGTAGGTGCTGCATAATACTGAATGAATTTATATGCATTCCTCTGTTGATCACACTAGCTTATTGCTGAAACTTGTATCCAAGGTGTTGTAGTTCATCAAGTCTCTTCTGGTGAAAGTGACAGGAATGAAATGAAATAGCTTCCATAAAAAGGGAAATTTATTAGCTCATGTAACCAAGAGATCTGAGGGTTGAATCTATGGCCTCAAACAAGGTAATCAGGGTCCTGTCGTGCTATTTCCTTCTCTGTTTGGTATTGTAGGTTTGGTTAAAGATTTGTATGCAGGAAGCTCATTGTGGAATGTTCTTGGTATCGACAAGTGTGAAGAGAGTGAAGAGAGTAGGATTGAGCAGAG
>NC_043706.1:120199362-120208792 GCF_006229205.1 Suricata suricatta
ATTTATTAGCTCATGTAACCAAGAGATCTGAGGGTTGAATCTATGGCCTCAAACAAGGTAATCAGGGTCCTGTCGTGCTATTTCCTTCTCTGTTTGGTATTGTAGGTTTGGTTAAAGATTTGTATGCAGGAAGCTCATTGTGGAATGTTCTTGGTATCGACAAGTGTGAAGAGAGTGAAGAGAGTAGGATTGAGCAGAGGAAGGTAGCTAATTCTGCGATGGCTCTGGATAACTCTTTAGGGCTGCTTTGCTTGGAGGGAAAGGGCCTGGGCATCTATAAACCCTCACCCCTACATTATTCAGTCATTGGACCCGGTGGCTGTTTGGCTGAGGACGTGCCACAGAGAACAGCTCGGCTGAGAGCCATCCCTTGCCAATATTCCAAGCAGGCTCTGAAGCAATGGTCCGGGCAGACCATGCATCAGTTGGTTGACTTTACTCTCAGGCATTGTCTTTCCATGTGCCACCAATGATGGCCACCAGCAACTAGGCCGACACGGTCCTTAGCAGCTGCAATCTTTCCTGGTTGTTACAATGAAAGTCCCAGTGAGAACTTTTTAATTGGCTTGATTTATGTGCCCATCCCTAAACCAATCATGTCTTTTCTGATTGTTGATATCTGCATTATATGCTCCCCTCCCCCTATAATTAATGGTGATCACTGCAAAGATTTCAGTTTGGGGAGAAAGTACAATGGACACTAACTGGGTAAATCTGAAAGTTGCCTATACAACCTTATTATGGGTTGACTTGTGTCCCCCTCAAATTCATAAGTCCTGACCCCCAACCTCTCACAATGTGACCTTATTTTGAGGTTTTCATAGAGACAATCAAGGGGTGCCTGGGTGGCTAGTTGATTGAGCCTCAGACTTCAGCTAAGGTCATGCTCTCACAGTTTGTGAGTTTGAGCCCTGCGTCGGGCTTTGTGCTGACAGTTTAGAGCCTGGAGCCTGCTTCAGATTCTGTGTCAACCCATCTCTCTGCCCCTCCTATGTTCATGCTCTGTCTCTCAATAATAAATAAACGTTAAAAAAATTTATAGAGACAACCAAGTTCAAATGAAATCGCTGGGACAGGCCCTAATCCAAAATGACTTGCATCCTTATACAGTGAAATTTGGACACAGATAATCAGACAGGGAGAATGCTGTGTGGACTTGAAGATGGATGGCCACCTACAGGGCCAAGGAGAGAGGCCTGGAACAACTCTCTCCCTTAACCCTGTCAACATCTGACTTCAGACTTTTAGCCTCCCAAACAATGAGACAATAAATTTCTGCTGTTTAAATCACCCAATCTGTAGTACTTTTTAATGGCAACTGTAGCAAACTAATACAACCTGGGACATTAAGGATTTCAGGCCACAAGATTTCCTGAAGTCATAACCCAGATAATAAAATAGGTTATTTGTTCTGTAATTTTGTCTGCCCAAGATTTAGTGGATTGAAATATTGAATTGCTCAGTGAAAGCAGCCCATTTTGCTTGGTATAAGTGTGATCTATTTTAGCTGCTGTCCCTAGCCCTTCTCAACTAAGATTACCTGAGAGGATTAAGTTTAAAAATTTTAATGTTTTATTTATTTTTTTAGAGAGAAAGAGAGACGGGGTGTGAGCAGGGAAGGGGAGGAGAGAGCGGGAGAGACAGCAGGCTCCAGGCTCTGAGATATCTGTCCACGCGGGACTTAAACCCATAAAGAGTGTCCATAGCGGATTACAATTTAAAGCATTCAATGTATATAATGAATTAACTTTTCTGTGTCTGAACGGCACTAGTGATGGATCATCTGAGGGATAATTACGAAAATAGTCACTCTAGAGGTGCCAGGGTGGCTTAGTTGGTTAAGCGTCCAACTTTGGCTCAGATCCTGATCTCCCAGTTTGTGAGTTTGAGCCCTGCATCAGGCTCTGTGCTGATAGCTTGGGAGCCTGGAGCCTGCTTCAGATTCTGTGTCTCCCTCTCTCTCTGCCCCTCCCCCTCTCATGCTCTAACTCTCTCTCAAAAATAAATAAACATTAAAATATACATATATATGTATATTACATGCCATCAGGGAAATGCAAATCGAAACTACAATGAGATATCATTTCACACCTGTCAGAGTGACTAAAATCAACAACACAAGAAACAACAAGTGTTGCAGAGGATGTGGAGGAAAAGGAACCCACTTACACTGTTGTTGGGAATGCAGACTGGTGCAGACACTTTGGAAAACAGTATGGAAGTTCCTCAAAAACTTAAAAATAGAACTATCCTAAAATCCAGCAACCACACTACTGGGCATTTATCCAAAGAATACAAAAACATTAATTCAAAGGGATACATGGACCCCTATGTTTATAGCAGCATTATTTTTAAAAAATTTTTAAAAATGTTTTTTATTTATTTTTGAGAGACAGAGAGAGACAGCGCGAGCAGGGGAGGGTCACAGAGAGAGGGAGACACAGAATCTGAAGCAGGCTCCAGGCTCCGAGCTGGCTGTCAGCACAGAGCCCGACGCGGGGCTCGAAACCATGAACCGTAAGATTATGACCTGAGCTGAAGCCGGACGCTTAACTGACTGAGCCACCCAGGCACCCCTATAGCAGCATTATTTACACTAGCTAAGATGTGGAAGGAGCCCAAGTGCTCATCCATTGATGAATGGATAAAGAAGATGTGGTATATATATACACAATGGAATATTACTTAGCCATAACATCGAATAAAAATCCCGCCATTTGCAATGACATGGATGGAGCTAGAGAGTATAATGCTAAGTGAAATGAACCAGTGAAAGACAAACACTGTATGATTTCTCTCAATGTGGAATTTAAGAAAGAGAACACTAATTAGCAAAGGGAAAAAAGAGAGAGAGAGACAAACCAAGAAACAGACTCTTAACTATAGAGAACAAACTTATGGGGAGGGAGGGGATGTGGGGGGATGGGTAAAATAAGTGATGGAGACTAAGGAGTGCACTTGTGATGAACACTGTGTGAGGTAGGGAAGTGTTGAATCACTATATTGTACAATTGAAACTAAGAAAACCGTGCGTGTCAACTAACTGGAATTAAAATAAAAACTTAAAAAATATATATTATGTATACATACATATATATTTGTTTCATATATGACAAATATACATGACATACATATGTACAAATATGTACAAATATGTGTGTCTACATATGTTTGTATATGACAAGGATGTTTTTTATGAAGGTTTTGCAAATGTACATTCCCATTAGCTGAGTTTTGATGTAATATTTAGTGTAGCATCTCTACAGTTGGATTTTATTTAAAAAACACATAAAACTCTATGCCATTTCAAAGATATGGTATCTATGCTTAAAATCAGCCATCATTTTTAGTGAGGTGAAACCTTCAATCTAACTTTATGCTATGAAAAGATTGTAAATGTATTCAAAAGTGAAGAAACTTGTATAAAGAATCTTGGTGCTCAGCACCCTGCTTCAACAATTGTCGATTTTTTTCAGTGATGAAGGTGAAATGTATTGTTAAATATATGTTAGCTATTATATGTCTTTCTTTGTGAATTATCTGTTTCATGCTTCCAACTATTTGCCTTTTGGGATATTGATGTTTTTCTTTTGAAAAATTGTGAACTTTTTAGACATGAAGTCTATTTCTATTTTGTCATTATCATTGCAAAATAGTTTTATCACATATTTTCCCTTTACATCTCTATTTTGTCGTACTGAAGTTTAACTTTTAGTTTGGTAAATGGAATGAGGTATGGACTTGCTATGAGTCAAAATGGTTTTAAGTTTATTTATTTTCAGAGAGAGAGAGTGGACAGGAGAGGGGAGGGGCAGAGAGAAAGAGGGAGAGACAGAATCCCAAACAGGCCCTGCACCATCAGCGCAGAGCCTGTGGTGGGGCTCGAACCAGTGAACCATGAGATCATGACCTGAGCTGAGATCAAAAGTCAGATGCTTAACTGACTGAGCCACCTAGGTGCCCTGAGTTAAGAGTTTTTAAATAAAATTTTCAGCATATTTTTAGATGCTAAAAATGTTAGTGTAGTCTTTATTTTGGAATAATATTTGAGGAAGGCAAATACATACTAATTTTTTTTTAGATTTTAAGATTCCCAGCATTTTTTTGATAAACAATGCTTACTGCAGCATTACCTTTATGAAATAGACTGTATATTTTAAATTTTTTTAATGTTTTTATTTATTTTTGAGAGACAGACAGCGTGAGCAGGAGAGGGTCAGAGACTGGAGGAGACACAGAATCTGAAGGCAGGCTCCAGGCTCTCAGCTAGCTGTTAGCACAGAGCCTGATGCCAGGCTTGAACCCACAAACTGTGAAATCATGACCTGAGCCGAAGTCGGATGCTTAACCGACTGAGCCACCCAGGCGCCCTGAATTTTAGATTTACAGAGAAGTTGCAAAGGTAGTACAGAAAGTTCTCATAAACCACACTCCCAGTTTCCCCTCTTACGACCATTAATCATCCATTAACATAGTACATTCATCAAAATGAATGAACCAATCCCGATACAGTGTTATTAATGAAAGTCCATACTTTCTTCAGATTTCCTTAGTTTTTACTTAATGTTCTTTTTCTGTTCAGGATTCCATCCAAGACACCGTATTACATTTAGTCATTATGCCTCCTTATGCTCTACCTGGCTTTTACAGTTTCTTAGGGTTTCCTTGTGTTTGATGATATTGGGAGACTTGAGCACGGGTCAGGTGTTTTGTAGACTGTCCCTATGTTGGGATTTGTCTGGTGCTGTTCTCAGGATTAGACTGGGTTATGGGCTTTGGGGAGAAAAGCTACAAAGGTAAGGTGCCACCATCAATCACATGGTATCAGTAATACATAATAGTAACAGGACTTCTCCCTGTGGATGCTGACGGTTACTGGCTGAGGGAGTGTTTGTCAGTTTCCTCTACTGTAAAGTTACTTTTGTTTCCCTTTCCATACTGTATTCTTTGGAAGGGAGTCACTATGCAAACAAAGTCACAGGTAAGGAGAGGGGGTTTTTATGCCCCTACCTTAAGGGTAGAGTGTTTATATAATTTACTTGGAATTCTTCTGCATGGAATATTTATCTTCCTTCCCTCATTTATTTATTTAATCATTTATATATTAATATGGACTCGGGAATATTCAGACTTTGATTTATAATCTAATACTGCTTTGTTGTTTTGCACAAACTATTCTATCTTTGGCCATTGGGAGCTCCTTTTCTTGGCTCCTGTGTTTTTTGACATACCTTTATCACTGTGTGTGTGTGTGTGTGTGTGTGTGTGTGTGTGTGAACACTACTTTACTTTATGGTTTTACAGAATGTTCCAGGCTCATCTTTTATAATTTACTTTATTTATTTTCGTTAATATTTTTTTGAGAGAGAGAGTGCACGTGCACATGTGAGTGAACAGGAGAGGGGCAGAGAGAGAAGGGGGACAGAGGATCCGAAGCAGACGCCATGCTGACAGCAGAGAGCCCCATGTGGGACTTGAACTGTGAGATCGTGACCTGAGTTGAAGTCAGATGCATAACCAACAGCCTCCGAGGTGCCACTGGGCCCATCTTTTATATTTCCTTCTCCAGTCTTCGAATCAGTCACTTCACCAAGGAGTCCTTTTCCATTTTGTTGGAGAATAATGTTATAAACTAAGATCTGGGTGGTAGTATACTTGTTGTTACTAGGATGCTTTTGCCTCTGGGACCTCTCCGCTAACAGTGGGAGGGCTGCATGTAAGTGTGTGCTAACCTGTGTATACACACATATCTGGACATGTTTCTAACCATCTGTATCTATAAAAAGCCAAACAGAATGCGTATTGAGGTCTCCAGCCTTAATCCATTACCGCGTGGATCATCCTAGCACCTCTCCTTGCTTATCTCTCACTCCAACAGTCAGAAATCACCATCCATTTACTTAATTGTTCAAATCCAGTATACACGTATAGCAGCAGCAGAATTGTTCATCAAACTCTGGGGAAAACAACTTTATCAACTAGAGTATAGCGCTTGTACATAGCCTTTAATTTTACAGTCTATCCATTTCCAAAGTTTGAGGTCAGTACCTCCCCACCACTTCCTACCCCCAACCCTCTTCAGTGAGGTTGTTTCACATATTTCTAATATAGTTAGATTGTGTTGTCATATTCTGCATTTTATCCTGGGACTCCCCACCCCCCACCCCATGATAGTTTTATTTTAATTTGTGTATACTCGTTATTGTGCTCTTCGTGTTTCCAGCTTTACTTTAAAAAAAAAAATTCTTTTCTGGCCACCGGGGTGGCTCAGTTGATTAAGCATCTGACTTTGGCTCAGGTCATGATCTCACGGACTATGAGTTTGAGCCCTGCATGGGGCTCTGTGTTGGCACCTCAGAACCTGGAGTCTGCCTCAGATTCTGTGCCTCCATCTCTTTCTGCCCCTCCCTTGATCGTGCTCTCTCTCTCTCTCTCAAAAATAAACAAAATTAAAAAAAATTATTTGTTCACATTTAATTTGTACGCCTTTCTTTATCACTTATTAAATTCCTATGTCTGCCATTACCTGCTTCTTTGCTCACTGTGTGGTACATGAACCTCCCAATCCAGAAATTAACATAAAAATTAGTCTCAAGTCAGGGCAGAGACAAACACAAAAATTTCCTGGAGGACTGTCCTATGATCTAGGTTGAATGGGATTCTGACAGGATAGAACCCGTTAAAAACAAGTTTCCTGACATACACAGAAAGTTACAAAACAAACAGGGAAGTAAGCTACCATGGGTGAGAGCCAGCAGATACAACAAACAAGAAGATTCATGCTCCCAGGAGTTTGAAATGCAAGATGAAAACTGAAATGAAATATGAAAAAGATTATAAATACGTCTGAAAAACAAATAGCAATGTCTATTTTTGGCGTTAAAAACAAGGTATACCAGGGGGGTGCCTGGGTGGCTCAGTTGGTTGAGTGTCTGACTTTGGCTCAGGTCATGATCTCACAGTTCGTGAGTTCGAGCCCCGCATTGAGCTCTGTGGTGACAGCTCGGAACCTGGAGCCTGCTTCAGATTCTGTGTCTCCCTCTCTCTCTGCCTTTCCCCTGCTCATGCTCTGTCTCAAAATAAACAAACATTAAAAAGAAAGGTATACTAGGAGCAGTTACATGTAAGATGGGAGAGTGGTTTTAGAGTGTCAGTATTCCAAGTCCTTTTACTGTCAGATATGAGGTCTACAATACCAAATAATTTAGGTTTCTTAAGTATTCACAGGCAAAGTAGTTCTGCAGAGAACTGATCTAGGTCGATGAAAATGAGCACTTTGACCAATAAATGTACCAGTTACATTGTACGGTCATGAACTCTTAAGCATAATAGAGAACATCAGACAGGCAGATATTCAGTGAGCACAGCTTCTCAAGTCCCCGGATGCTTGTGTCAGGCAAAGGTGTTCTACCCAGTGAAGGTAAAGCAATTTTGTATCAAACCTCAGTTTCTCAAATTACAACATATTTGGCTTTTATGGGTTCAGGCTGCCTTTATATACTTATGTCATTGAACATTTCTGTGTATAGAAGTTGTGCAGGGGCGCCTGGGTGGTTCAGTCGGTTAAGTATCTGACTTCGGCTCAGGTCAGATCTCATGTTCGTGAGTTTGAGCCCCGCATCAGGCTCTGTGCTGATAGCTCAGAGCCTGGAGCTTGCTTCTGGTTCTATGTCTCCTTCTCTCTCTGCCCCTCCCCATCTCATGCTCTGTCTCTCTCTGTATCAGAAATAAATAAAACATTAAAAAAAAAAGAAGTTATGCAATAATGTCTAGGCTGTGGTAACATGCAGTTAGTTGTCAAGTTTTCAAATTTGAAGAGCAATTACAAATAGCAAGCTTGACCATAACCTACCACAGCATGTTAAAATTTAGGAAGAAGTGAAGTAAAGGTAAACAGGAATAGAAAGCAAGACCTCCAACATGGCTGAAGAATAAAAGGAAGTGTAAAAAGGTAAATTCACTGCAAAGAAGGCAGGAAATGAGAGAGACAGACATACAGACACATGCATACACATGGAGGGAGGGAGAGGAGGAAAGAAAGAGAAAGAGAGAAAGGGAGTGAGGGAGAGAGGGAGAAAGAGAGAATTAAATAGTAGTTAAAAAAAATCTACCTATAAGGGCACCTGGGTGGTTCAGTCTGTTGAGAGGCTGACTTTAGCTCAGTCATGATCTCACAGCTCATGAGTTCGAGTCAGACATTGGGCTCTATGCTGATAGTCAGAGTCTGGAACCTGTTTCAGATTCTGTGTCTCCCTCTCTGCCCTTCCCCTGCTTGTGCTCTCTCTCTCTCTCTCTCTTTCTCTCTCTTGAAAATAAATAAAATAAATAAAAATTTTTTTTAAATCTACCTATAAATAAAACTAATCACATGAAGCCAGAATTGTCTTATAAGCAAGTTCTACTGAATTTTCAAGCAACAGAATTTCCATCTTACACATAATAGTCCATAGAATAAATTGAAACAGTTCCCTAGTTCATGTTCTGGGAATCATGTAACCTTGATTTCAAGGACTGAACAAGAAAGGAGAATTATTGGCTAATTTTACCCGGAGACACAGGTATGAATGCAGCTGGATTAGAGTGGTTTACGTCTATCATTGACTCTTCCAGCAGGGGGAGCCCACGGACAGCATCCATTCTCATGACCGCCTCTTTCCCATGGTTGAGTAGCTCGAACAGAAGGATGAGGTGCGCACCAGAGAATCTTACTGATTTTAGTCTTTTCCAGTATTGGGGTGTCAATTTGGTGCCTATTAGGAGCTGAATTATGTCCCCCCTGCTAAGTCCTAACTCCCAGTATCTGTGAATATGACCTTATTAGGAAGTGCAGCCTTTGCCAATGATTAAGGTAAAATGTTAGGGTTGGCCCTAATCTGTCATGACTGGTGTTCTTATTACACAGGAGATATTTGGACATAGACACAGTCGTACGGGAGAACGCCAGTGAAGAGAGGCTCTACAAGCTTCAAACTACTAGAAGGCCGAAGGCTGTCTCTCTCAGAGCCTTCAGAAGGAACCAACTCTGCCGACACTTTGATTTTAGACTTCTAGTCTCCAGAACTGTGAGAAAATACATTTGTGTCATTTTAAGCCACCTTGTTTATGGTACTTTGTGATGGCCTCCCTAAGAAACTAACACTATACCTAAACTTTAATGGCAAGCAAGATATTAAGTTAGTGGTCTCCCAGATACTTGTGCCTAAGTGCCCAAGACTGCTATTGAAGTGTTTTATGGTCCTCATCAGGTAGGGGGTTCAGAGAGTGCATTATATAGAACGTCACTGCCTCCCCCAGTATCATTCCTTGGTGGAGGAGGTCTCCTCGGGGGCGGGGAGGAGGTCTGGCAGAGAAACTAGAGCACTGGTTCTCAACTGTGCAGTGAGAAAGTGGGAAGCCTTCTTATCATGAGTGGTATCAGAATCGCCAGGTC
>NC_043706.1:120208892-120237291 GCF_006229205.1 Suricata suricatta
CAGACAACACACACGAGTGTTGTGTGTGAATATACACAATGAAAGGCTGAATCTATTGCAGAGGAGTTTCCACACAGGGGATGGTAAGACAAGGGCTTGGTTTGGGGCCTGCACAAGGTGTCCTGGGCGAGGCTGAACTGGCCCTGGGCGGCAGAGAAGATCCAGGCAGAATAGAAAAGAAGTCTGTATAACCTGACTATCACCTCCTTCTTCTCCAGTCTCGTCCAGAGCCTCTCTCTGCTTCCGTTCCTTCTCCTGACAGTGTGCGGGGCTGCTGTGCTCCTCTTAGTCCTTCACGGGACCTCTGTTATAACTTCACAACAGGTAGTTTTTCATTTTTAATTTCTTTACTTGGTTTTTGGGCTTTCCCCGTTAAATTTTGTGAGAGCAGAGAGTAGTTTGTCCTTCTCAGCATTTGGCATGTAATGCAGGCTCAGTGTTGAATGAAGGCATAGGTGAATGGATGAATTTATGATTCCGGTATATCAAGGACACACTGTGATTGTTTCAATATGATTCAGGGCCAGATATATTATTCCCACAGATTCTATTAATGAGTCCAGAATATCTTATGCCATCTTATTCCACCCAAAAATGATAAGGACTCTATTTAATTCTGCCCTGTCTTGCTAATTGTTGATGACAATGATGGCTCCTGGTGAAAATGTAATCACAGGAATATGAGTTCACTCCTGGGTGAGTCACAGATAGAAACTACACCAGGTGGAGTTGTCACAAAGGAAACTTTATTTGCGGTAAATAAAGAGATCACAGGCAATAACTTCCAAAGCCATGGCTTCCCAAGCAAGGGTGAATGGGTCTCTTTCATTTAGGGTTAGAATAAGCATCTAGCTAGGGGAGCTAGCCATCACGTGCAGAGGTGGGCATAAGGTCATGCATGCGTCTTAAAGAAACACATGCGTACATTACATTGTATGTTATGCAAATGAGGCCTGTGTTCTACCTTGGGCAGAGATTTTAGAATTATGAGGTAAAGGTAACTACTGGTCCCTTGCCGGTGAGTCAGAGGTTAAGCTCAAACTGGTCTAGATGGTCAGGGCCATCAGGGTACTTCATCCAGATAGTCGTTATTGCTTGAAGGGTGGTTTCAGGTTCCATCAGTGTATGCTCTGCTCCTAGGATCTTTGCCTTTGTTAAGAGATACGCTGGAAAGAAGAGCTTAAGGAAAAATGCAGGACAAAGATGAGTGGGTGCAGGCAGGTGAGCAGGAAAGGTCAGGTCTTTGGGTCTAGATAGTGCCAAAAACATGTCTGATGCAGGAGCTCTGGCTACCAATCTTTTTTTCTTCCTCTAAGTATTTTTATTTAGTTTTGGATGAAAGAGAGACAGAGAATGAGCAGAGGAGGGGCAGAGAGAGACACACACACAGAATCCGAAGCAGGCTCCAGGCTCTGAGCTGTCAGCACAGAGCCTGAGGTGGGCCTTGAACTCATGAACTGCAAGATCATGACCTGAGCCCAAGTCTGACGCTCAGCCAACTGAGCCACCCAGGTGCCCCGACAGCTACCAGTCTTTGTGTGCTGATTGGACAATCCCCAAGGAAGGGTATTCCAGGAAGGTCATATTCAAGCAAGTCTCCTTAAAATTTCACTCTCAATTAATTATATCTCACAAACTATCCATATTTGACTCCATTCTCTCTTGAAAAGAAATATTTAAAACAGAATGGAAAATATTTTACAATTTTTAAAAATAAACTAGAATAACTCTTAAAATACTATTAGATTCCAAAGTTCAGTGCAAATATTTCATTAAAATATCTTTTTTCCCCATGGTCATGGGACCATCATCATAGGACACTCAAGAGCTATCCACTGTGTTTGTGGATATTAGGAAATCTTATAAGATCTCAAAGTTATTTTTCATTGAATGGGGTCAGGGTAATATTTAAATAAGGAGTGAAGATAAGGAGTGGAATCTGCTAAGAGGGTGTATTTCCACTCATTTTGCTTCTGGAAAGATAATGTGCAGTCGCAAGAAAGAGGGACCGGTGATCCTCGGGCTTAATATTTCTAAATCTTTGAAAACAGGTCCAGGATTAAATGGATACAGTGATAAGTACACAATTTAATTCAAGCCACTTAATGATTTTCCATTAAGATTATTTCAATTCAATTACAATAGGATTTAATTAGTATTTATTGAGCGCCTTGAGGAAACCAAGTTTTGATTGTGGGTTTCTTGGTATTTCTTGATTGTTCTCAGTTAAAAGCTCTGTTCCAGCCCTGGGCATAATCCACTCTTACTCTTGTAAGTCCCCAACCTATCTTAGCTCCTCTGTTCTAATAACAAAATTATACTCTGTTCTCTTTCAAAACTCTACCTAGGTGTCATCTCCTTTAAAAGCCATCCCAGATTAATACCAATGGATGCCTCTTGTAGTGTTTAATCCCACAATCTCTGTGCCCAAGCAGATGTGGATTCTCAAGAAGAGAAAGTTATTGAACTGTCTTCTGCTCAACTTCCATTCCCCAAACTCCCTACAGACGCCCCGGATGCACCCTGAATCAGTAGCCCTCAGTCCTGGCTCCACATTAGAATTACCTAGGAAACCTTTAAAGTTCTTTGTAGGAAGTTAAAGAAACACTTCTAATTTGAGAGCTCTTTGCCAGGCTAATTAAATTACCTGGGTGTGAGGCTCTCACAGATTCGTTTTTGTTTTCGTTTTTTAAATTTCTAGGTCATTTTATTAGTTTTTTCTCCCCTCCTCTCTCCCTGTAATTTCTGGGTTGTTTTAGTATTTTTCCAAGGAAGAGACTATTAAAACACAATTCAACAGAGAAAACTTGAAGCCCTAATTGGCTTTATTAGGCAATTCATGATTTGGGCACCAGCCCATCTAGCGAGCAGAGAGGAGCTCTCAGGAGTGGTCCAAAATGGAAGGTTTTTACAGGTCCGAGGGTGGAGCAAGGAAGTTATTAGCAAAAGAAAAGCATTGTTTTTGCAAGGTTGCTTTCCCTTGAGGGGAATAGTGGGGAGCCTTGTTATGCTATTTACCTCATCTTGCTTCAGGGGGATGGAGGGGACCCACCAAGCAGATTAGTCATTGACACTACGCAGAACATTCCTGACTGACCAGTTAAGACTAAATTTCTGGGGAGGGTTGAAACTGCATTTAGGTTAGGTGGAGGCTAACCTCCAGTGTGGAGGCTGGGGCTAAGTCACATCATTCTCAGCTTGTAGTGTTTTGTTTTGGTTTTAACAATGATGAGGTTTTGGAGTTTTGGGGGTTTGGAGCTGATGGCCAAGAAAAAATTCTTGAAGACGTCTTTGGCAAACAAGATGATTTTATTAAAGCATGGGGACAGGACCTATAGGCAGAAAGAGCTACACTGAGGTTGAAGAGGCACTGGTTACATACTATAGAGTTGGGGGAGATAAAATCTAGAGGAAGTTTCTTTTCTTTTTTAAATTTTATTAAATTTTTTAAAAATGCTCATTGATTTTTGAGAGAGACAGAGATAGAGAATGAGCAGGGGAGGGGCAGAGAGGAGACACAGAATGTGAAGCAGGCTTCAGGCTCTGAGCTGTCAACACAGAGCCCAATTCGGGGTTCAAACTCACAAGCTGTGAGATCGTGACATGAACTGAAGTTGGATGCTTAACTGACTGAGCCACCCAGGCGCCCTCAAGAGGAAGTTTCTTAAAGGGATTTCCATATGCTAAAGACTCTGATTATTGGAGGTTTAGCTATTGTCAAGCTATGGTTGTTTTTCCCTCTAGCAAAGCATCATTAAGACAGTAGTGGGTTCCTGGAGGAATGTTATACTCTGTATTTCCTAGAGTATGTCAATAGACTGCAGGTTATAAGGAAATTTAATTGTACCTGCCATTTCCTTCTTTTTAAAACATTTTTTTAATGTTTTATTTATTTTTGATACAGCTAAGACATTTGGAATAGATGCTCCTATTTTATTTTTTAATGTTTTATTTATTTTTGATAGAGAGAGACAGAGCATGAGAGGGGGACGGGCAGAGAGAGAAGGAGACACAGAACCGGAAGCAGGCTGCAGGCTCTGAGCTAGCTGTCAGCACAGAGCCTGACGCAGGATTCGAACCCACGAACATGAGATCTGACCTGAGCCGAAGTCGGAGGCTTAACCGACTGAGCCACCCTGGCGCCCCTGCCATTTCCTTCTTGCCTTTGTTCCCCACATCACTATGGTGGAGAGGGTGACTTTGGGGATCCAGGCAACGGAGTCTATAGGTTTTTGGAGATTAGGCTATTGATAAGATTGCCTTAGTAATTTACTAAGCTATTTGTACACTGATGGAGACCCACGTTCGGCACAACTGTGGTCTCTGGCTGTTAACTATTGGTTTTCTTTCCCTTTCCTTTGTCCTTGGGCAGCTAGGGGTGCCTGAGGAATATCACACCGGGGAGGTAGGGGTGTTGTTAGCTTGTGCTTTGTCCTTAGCTTGCCTCATGCTCCCTCATCCACAAGACCTCTGTCTCACAAAAAGCAGGACTCTCGTGCACCCTAATCTGTATTTTGCCTCCGTTTTTCTCTGCCTTTTAAAGTGTAAATTTCATAGAATCAAGGTTTTAAAGTTAAAACCTATCTTAGAGGTCATCGCTTGGCGATTTTTAAAAATCTCCTGCAAAGGATCCAGTTGACTCGCCCATACGTGGAGAACCATTTGAAAAATTTAAAGAGTAGGATGAAGACGTTTGGAGATGACTACTTAGAAGCAAATGCAAGTGTCTCTTTTATGTGGAATCGCAGGCCAAGTATGCCCTCGGAGCCCCAGAATAGCTGTGACACAGTGGAGGTGCCTGGGCTGTCAAGTCCAGAGACCCTTCGAGTTTGGCCCTTAGGATGATGGGCACGTCTCAGCCAGTCCTGTTTAAGCCGGTTCCTTCCTTCCTTCCTTCCTTCCTTCCTTCCTTCCTTCCTTCCTTCCTTCCTTCCTTCCTTTTATTTGTTTATTTATTTAGAGAGAGAGAGAGAAGAAGAGAGAGAGTGCACAAGGAGGAGGGACAGAGAGGAGAGACGGAATCCCAAGCAGGCTCCATGCCACCAGCGCAGAGCCCCACATGGGGCTCAAACACACAAACTGAGATCATGACCAGAGCCAAGATCAAGATCAGTTAATCGACTAAGCCACCCAGTACCCCCAAACCATTTTCTTATTTGTAAAAATGTGGAGGAGAATGCTCCCGGGGCTTGTTTTGAGGTTTACACTGGCTAAATATTTATGAAAGTGGGTGACGCGTAGTTTGATTTCTTTGAATGGTTGTAAAAATCGCAAGAACCTTCTTTCACTGGCTTTAAAAGAGAAAGAGAAAATGATTAATTATTTTGCATTTGAATAGGTATTTCTCTATTCTGTCAGTTCTTGAAATATCTCAGATTCCCAGCATAATCCTGTTTAATTTTGCCAGTTGGATTAAAAAAATCTATCTGGAGTGCATCCTAGAGTTCATTGCTGGCCTCAATTCTGCTCTCTTTTTTGGAGCACATGAACGAAATATAAGTTCCACTGTTGTGCCGAGGGCATTTAGTATATTGAGAGCCTATGAGAGAACTAATCTATGTGTAAAATATATCAGCTTTTAAAATTTGTTTAGAATAAGAAGAAAAAAAAAGAACTAACTACTTGAAATGAACAAACTCAAAGCAGGTGGAGAACATGGTGAGTTATCCGTCATGCATGATGAAGGAGAGTTAGAAATGGAGTCACAGTGGGGCCTCCCAGGCCCCAGGAGACTAATACAGTGCAGGTTTCCGATGGTCTTTTAGTTTGAGCCTCAAGGAAAGCAGATATCAAAGTGCTTTTCTATTCTGCCCAGGAGAAGTACCAGGGCAGCCTATCAGAGAAAGAAAAACAAGAGAAGATAAGATCTTAACTAGAGTATCTAGGGCAAGCACTTGCTTTTAACCTCAGAACGAAGAGGAAGTGGTAAAGTGTCTGAGTGTTGTTTGCAAAGTCTGAAGTTCCACACTAGCAGCAGCAATGCAGATGTCTTCCAAGGCCTCTGATTGTAAGTGACAATGTCAACATCAAGTTTATGGGGCCAAAAATAAAACAAAGAAATGCCATTCCCTAATATTTTCAGGGAACAAATTCTTGGAAGAAGTATTTCCCTATGTCTCCTACTCCCAAAGCTTTTAACCTGCTTGATATCAGGCTGGGGAGATTACAGAAATTAGAACGACATGAGAAATTGAATGATGACAGTTGAGTCTAGTTAGAAAAAGTATTACGTTGTACTTCTCAGTGACGTACCTTTAAATTTTAACTTTGTATACTGACTCTTTGATCATGCCTTGCATGTAAGTAGATTAATGAGTTATGCTATTTACCCTGATCCAAAAAAGAAATATTGTTGTATATGAAATTATGTATTATTAAATAGAAAATGACAAGCTCAAAGTAGAGTCACTTGCCCCCAGGACAGAAAACCAAGACTTAATTTCTAGTTTAGACTCTTCAAGGAGAGAAATTTTAATCCAATCAGTCTGAAATCTGCACACCTAGTCCCCTAGCACTAATGAGGTAATCTGTCAAGGGGCCCTCTCCATCCAAGGGAAGATGAGGTCATTTGTATGATAAGACCCAGCCCCTTCCCCTTAGAGAAGGTGACCTTGCCTGTAATCCTTTCTTTTCTTCTGCTAATAACTTCTGGCTCCTCTTATCAAAATGTTCCATTTTGCATAACTCCTTGCAGCTCCCCTCTATTTGTTAAATGGGATGCTTCCCAATTCATGAATTACTTAATAAAGCCAATTAGATCTTAACATTTACTCAGTTGAATTTTATTTTTTAACAGTCTCTTATTTCACCTTTTAAAATTCCCTACTTTTTGGACCTAAGATATCTTTTTAAAAAAATTTTTTTTAATGTTTTTTATTTATTTTTGAGAGACAGAGAGAGATAGCATGAGCAGGGAAGGGTCAGAGAGAGAGGGAGACACAGACTCTGAAGACGGGCTCCAGGCTCTGAGCTAGCTGTCAGCACAGAGCCCGACACGGGGCTCGAACCCACAAACCGTGAGATCATGACCTATGCTGAAGCCGGACGCTTAACCAACTGAGCCACCCAGGTGCCCCTGGACCTAGGATATCTTAGACTGTCACTGTCTACTTAATGGCTTCTCTACACATTATAGCTAGCATCCTCCAGATAGCAAAACTTTGATCCACGAATAGAAATTATAGAGGTGAAATACTCACTTGAGAACTTTCTGGGAACTAAAAATGTCCAATAATGCAGAAGTCTGCCTTCCAGAGGGCTTAGCTCACTGTCTTGGGAAGAATTAAAGCTAAGTCTAAATGATCTTATGCTCAGGGTGCTGTGGAAGGAATTCCGGGGCTCAGGAGGAGGCTGGATTACAAGGTCTCTTCCCAATATAAGATTATATGACTCTGAAGTAAATCTGACACAGAAAACTTTGGTTTCTACCACCTTTCTGGTTTTAGATGATAACTAAAGTAATCAAGTATTTATGAATAAAGGCACTAATTAAAAATTTTTTTAATGTCTTTTACTTATTTTTGAGAAACAGTGAGAGCAGGGGAGGGTCAGAGAGAGAGGGAGATACAGAATCCGAAGCAGGCTCCAGGCTCTGAGCTAGCTGTCAGCACAGAGTCTGACACGGGGCTTGAACCCACGAATTGTGAGATCATGACCTGAGCCAAAGCCAGACGCTTAACCAACTGAGCCACCCAGGCGCCTCAGAAAGGCACTAATTTAAAAGTGACAAAATGATGAGTATGGCCTATTTGTAAGCTGAGCCTTCTCAAGCTATACTAGGGGTTCATTAAAGAACAAAAATTCAACTGAGTGAATGTGAAGATTTAATTGGCTTTGTTAATGTAAGATTTAATAGATGGAGGCAGAGGCAGCATCCTATCTAGCAAGCAAAGGGGAGCTCTGAGGAGTTGTACAAAATGGAAGATTTTTTATAGGAAGGAGAGTAGAGCAAATAGTTTTTAGCCAAGGTGAAACAAAGACTGTTCCAGGTACCTTAAGGGAAAGGACAGGGGGTCTTACTAATTGGCTTACCCCATCTTCCTATAGGGATGGGGAGGGCCATGTGACAAATTATCTCATTGGTGTGAATCAGAAAATTCCTGAGTGACCGGTTAAGACTACATTTCGGGGGCAGGCTGAAGCTGAAATTAGGTTAGGCATTACGCCCTGGTTTAGTGATTGGGCCTAAGTGGCACCATTTTGGGCCTGTGATTTTCTTTTTAACAGGTTCCTTAGACATCAATATTAGTCCTTTTAAAAATTAAAATATCACCCAGCTTTATGGTCTTGGATTCCTTTCATATGTATTCCCTGGTCCCTCTCATATCTTACTTTGCCAATGTGTTCTTCAATGTGTTTAGGTCTTACCTATTCATTATGTCCAGTATGCCCAATTACAGGGTACTTTCATGGCAGATTGATTTTCATTGCAGACTCTGGTGAAATCACATAGATCAGTTCACCAATAACCTATGCAGCCTGAAGTCCTGTGCTTTGTATCTACTTAAGACATTAGGAGAGATAAAAAGAGTCTATAATTGGTGCTTTGCATGAGAAATATATTGCATAAAACATAATTTATTTTCTTAACTCTTTATGAGCTCTTCCAAAGCTGATAGCAAAGTTTTTTCCTCCCCAAGAGGGGAGGCTGCAGATAAAATCAAGTCTTCTTTCCCAGTGCCCGGGCGTTGCACATGTTGGGGTAACAGCTGGAGCTGGCATGAGGGATATTAATAGATAGCCATTGACCTTGTTTCCAGCTGGGACCAGTGCAGCTGCAGTGGTCTTGTCATATTCTTTGGAGCCACAGAAATGAGAAAAATCATTATCTTAGAAATACGTGATATGCTAGACTCCATGAACCCCCCCCCGCCCAGATACTTCATTTATCCTCAGGAAGGCTAAACGAAGTACAGAGCACAACAAAATTGTTTTGAATAATCTCCAAACTATTTAGTCCACTTTTCTTATCTTAAGGATAAAGAACATGGACTCTAAAGAAAAATAAAATAGAAGAGGTATTTGAGTAAGAGAAAAATATGGGGCTAAGCACTGCTATTTGAATATGCATAAATGCTGTGTGATTTAAGTTCTTAGACAGTACAACTAAGATACCCAGTCAAAGTAAAATAAGGATCTGGTTATGGGAAAAAAAAACCATGAAAAGCTTATTTAAAAAAATTTTTTTAAAGCTTTATTTATTTTTAAGGGAATATTAAGGGAATATTTTTAAGGGAGAGACAGCATGAGCAGGGAGGGTTAGAGAGTGAGGAAGACACAGAATCCAAAGCAGGTTCCAGGCTCTGAGCTGTCAGCACAGAGCCCGACACGGGGCTTGAAGCCATGAACCGTGAGATCATCACCTGAGCCGAAGTCAGACATCCAAGGACTGAGCCACCCAGGCACCCCGAAAAAGCTTATTTTGAGAGTCAATAAAATTAGACTTCTACTGCAGACCTATTATATCCCCCAGTTAAAGATGCTGTAGGATGTCTTCTCCCCCTCCCCCTTCCCCACCCTTCTTCTCTCTGCTTTTACCAAGATTTCCCGAACACTTTGTGCATGAGACCTCATCACACCCGCAGTGCTGAGGAGAAAGCAGCCCTCCCACAGCTGCCGCTGCTCTCAGGGATACAGCAGCTTTGTAAAAATTTCAAATATAAGTTAGAATGGACTCAACTGAGTAAGTACAGTGCAGAGAAGGTGTGACATGCGTTGAAGGGTGGGAGATATTGGTTTCCGCCAGCAGTTGGGGAAGGTCATGTAGGGAAAATGGCCGTGGGAGAGAATGGATGGGGGTCTACTTCTGAGAGACTGTGGAGGCAGAATTCACAGGGTCCCCAAACTCAACAGATAATGTGCACAAAATGAGGTGGAGACAAAGATGGCTTCAGCCATTTAGTTATTTGTACTGCTTCCTCACAGAGTTGGGGAAATGGAGCAGATGAATGTACCTGTTCTCTCATGGCCGCCTCTGTTCTAGGTCCTTTCCAGCTGGGAAGTAGGATTGAACACTACTATTGATTCTGCCAGAGAAAATCCACCCCATAAACCATATTGAGCAGTTGGTCTGTTAGACCTTTTTTTCCCCAATGCAAGTCAGAATCCACGAGTAGAGTAGAATAGAGTAGAATAGAGTAGAGTAGGGTAGAGTAGAATCCACAAACACAAACGGAGTTGGTTAATGGGTTTATTTTAGTTCGGCCAAACGGCCCCTTCTGAGAAGCTGGAAGTCCTGGGAAGAGAGCCCCGCGGAGCAGGAGCTCAGGGTTTTTAAGGGTTTTGGCGAAGCAAAATAAGTCATCATTTAGTTAACCAATTACAACTACAGCATTTCATTATAGCTAATTACATTGTAATACACAGAAAAACAGTTAGTTTTGGTGGGAACCTATCAATTTAAAGTTCTTAGTCTTTTAAAATGACCAGTCATAGTTAGACACCTACAATGTCTAGGTGTCAAGGGGCTAGGTGACTTTAACCTCACCTTAGACTTTGCCTCAGCCAAGTCTTACTAAAAGGGTGGGGTTGCTTAACAGAATCTTGAAAAACAAGTTAAACTTTAGGTCACAATGTTCGTTATGAGTTACATTCTTAGTGTCTTTACAGAGCCCAGTTGCTCAGCCTTTAATTATTTACCAGAATAGGAGTGGGAGAATGAAACAATGGTTGGTATTTTAGGGTCCAGTTTGACCCAAGGGGGTAGGGTCTTACAGTCTTTTCCATGTGGTTTTCTGTGTGTGTGTATGTGAGTATGTGGAGATGGGGGTGGGTGGAAGGTATTTATAGAGCAAGACATTTCATTTTATGAGGTGGGTCTCCTCTCCCAAATATCTTCTTCAAATATCACTCTACCCCCATTCACCTAGTTCATGAGTCTCTTCCTCCCTGTCTTTCCTCCTCTTTGCCTTTCATAAAATGTCCAGTTTGGAGGTTAGATTTGGCCATCCTTGGACAACCAGATAAAAGGGCTTTTCACAGCTGTGTATTATTGTGGAAAAACCATCAAAATTGCTATAGTGTTCCTTTCCTACTGTATTTCATTTTCAATCTGTTCTTTTTAATGTTTATTTATTTTGAGGGAGAGAGCACATGCGTGTGATGGAGGGGCAGAGAGAGAAAGAGAGAGAGGTCTGAAGCGGGATCTGCACTGCCAGTACAGAGACCAATGTGGGGCTCGACCCCACGGACATGAGCATGACCTGAGCCAAAATCAAGAGTCTGGTTGCTTAATGGACTGAGTCACCCAGGCACTCCCTGCCTTCTCCCCTTCTTGGTTCCCTGTGCACTTACTCTCCACTCTCTTGTTGCAGGATTTTTACCACAATACCTGGGATTTGTTGTCCTTCCTCTTTGAAGGATGAAGAGGTGGACAGACACAAAATGAGCATCAAGCCAAAGTTTATTAGAGTATAAGTTCATAAAGGAAGAATAATAGGAAAGCTCTCTTTACGGAGAGGGGACATTTGAGGGTGAATACCCACAACTTTAGGCAAAGGTCCTTTGTCAGCCCTCTTCCTTTCCTCCCTCTTGTTCCTTCTCAGGTTCTACCCTGATTGGCTTGATAGCTCAAGGTGCTATAGGTTGTCCATTCCTGATTGGCTCATTTCCATTGTATGGGGGGTGGTCTATGGCCATACTGATGTCTTTTGTCAAATTCCTGAGAGGAAACCTGAGGGGGAGTAGGTGGGGTCTGTTACATTCTTAAGAGGAACCTTATGCCTGAGGGGGCTTGCTGTGGTCAGACTCTCCCAGCATTGTTCCAGAATAGGTGTTCTTCCCTACCTCAGGTCCTATCCTCTCCCTCTCTGCCTATTTTATCCTGTCTTTTCCAATCATACCCTGATGCACAGAAATGAACCTCACCTCAACTCCTCACCCATCACTTCATACTGTCTTCAGGAGTCTGTAATTCTGATGGTGACTTCACTTGTGCTCCGCAAACAAGATCCTTAAACTGAAAGATCCATCCCCTTTACAGGATGGTAGATGGATTATAAACACTCGAATTTTATTCCTGTCACACACAAAAATGTTGTCAAGCTTAGTATCTGAAGGACTGCTGGGGAAAGGTCCTAAGTATCCATTTTGTAACCTCAGCAACCAATCACATACACTCGGAGATAGAGAAGTCAATACCAATGTACCTGCATGCTCTCTGACCAGTGGTTGTCAAATAGGATCACCCCTGATTTTGCATCTGTGCCAATCTTTCTCATTTTGAACATTTTTGTCTGGGGAGATTCATCATTATCTTTTGTTATTTGCTGTTAGTCCCAATCATAGTGCTACGGAAGGGACTCTTTCTGCCCCTCATCTGCTTGGTCCATGGACCCTGCTCTGCATCTGTTGATGAGGAAGCCAATCACAGTATAAAGAAGCTGAAAAATGCTACTTCTCATTCATACTAGACTGAACACTGAGGAAAAATACTATCTTCATGAAATCAACCATAGAAACATTTTCCATTCTTCCTGCCTTTCTTTTCCTTCAAGACGAATCTTGTCACCTCCTTTTGTTGGATGGACTGAAAATCTGAGACTCTTTCTTTGATGCCAAATATGTGGATTATTTTATGTTGAGAACTTTCTTTTCTGTTTACTCTTTTTTTTTCTATTATTTGGGAGAAATATAACTCTTGGCCATATCATTTATTAAAAATTCCTTTTGGTCTGTGGTGTTGGATTTTTGGGAAGCCTACTTAAAACTTGATGTAACTCCAAACTTTCATTGATTCTTTGAGCACCCACCCTTCAAGTACGTATGATCTACTTTCTTAATTTATTATTCACTGTATTTAATAATAAGGGTGAGCCAATATATGTAAACTATAGAGAAAATTAAAATCTTTCAGCTAAAGGTATGTTTTGATTTTTTAATGTGAATTTTGCTGTGATGAGAAAATCTTGTTTTTTTTTTTTAGTTTATATATTTATTTTGAGAGAGAGAGAAAGAGAGAGAGCGAGTGAGCATGTGTGCACCTGCACAAGTGGGGAAAGAGCAGACAGAGAGAGGGAGAGAGAATCCCAAGCAAACTCCACAGTGACTGTGCAGAGCCCAATGTGGGGCTTGAATTCATGAACCGTGAGATCATAACCTGAACCAGGGTCAGAAGCTTAACAGACTGAGCCACCCAGGTGCCTTGAGAAAGCCCTTTTCAAACAATGTTCTGGGACACCTGGGCGGTTCAGTTGGTTAGGTATCAGACTCTTGACCTGGACTCAGGTCATGATCTCACAGTTGTGAGTTTGAGCCTCACATTGGGCTCCTCAGTATCAGCTTGGGATTGTCTCCCCCACTCTCTGCGACTCCCCATCTTGCTATTTGTCTCTCAAAATAAGTAAAAATAAAAAAAATTAGAAAAGAAAACAACAACAACAAAAAACAATATTCTATCCAGGGCACCTGGATGGCTCAGTGGGTTAAGGGTCTGGCTCTTGATTTTGGCTCAGTTCGTGGTCTCTCACTGGCAGCATAGAGCCTGCTTGGGATTCTCTCTCTCCCAGTCTCTGTGCCCCTCCCCTGCTCATGTGCACATTCACTCTCCCTCTCTCTCTCAAAATAAATGAACTCCAAAAAACATTATAAAACAATAAAACAGCAAGACAACATTCCATCCATAATAAAAATTGGTGTTGTAAGAAAGTTAGGTGCTTGCAACACAACCTGTGTATTTCCTTTGGAAATTGAATAGAAGGTCCTTGATGAGGATGTCTGCTCCAACCTTGAATAATCAAATTGCACTTGTGTTCCCTCTGTTCTCCCACAGCACTTTGTGCATATTTCTATCACTGTACCTATCATGTTATAATGAAATTTTCTGCTTAAGTGAACTCCTATAAAATTACTTGTACTGAACTGGACTTTGATGATAAGCCATCAGACCAGACACTGATGTGCTAGAAGAAGTAGCTCCATTCCATTGGGTATAAGGATATTATTGAGGATATTCTTCCATATACTATGTAGCATTGCATTTGCAGATCTTGAGGGTTTGTCTGGGCCTTATATCAGCACTAGGGATGTTTTTCCTGAGCAGTTGGTCTGCCGTGAGCTGGTGGGAGCTGTAGATTATGTAACTGATCATGTTTCTCTTGTACAGAGATTGCTGAAAAGCTTACAGCCAAATTCCTGGTGGATCCTTAGCAAATACATATAGGTCTTCATTGTATTTATCTTGGGCCTTAGCCTACCTCTATGGTAAGATCCCATCTTCGCTTTCCTATTGCCTTATCTTTCTCACTTGCTTCTTATATGCTTCAGTTTCTTGTGTTGCACATTTCTTTGCTGTCTGTAAGTCCTTTTGAAGAAAATCATGAGAATAAAGACATATTTGCATCTTTCTCTCGCCAGGCTGTGAGCTCCTTGGGAGTTAGACTGGGATCCTTTTCCATTGCTTTGTGTTTGGATCTGGCATGGAACTTCATTGTATGCTCAGTAAATATTTTTGAAAAAAAAATCAAATGAAGTTGCCATTATAAAATGAAAAGAATAATCTGGTGGTTTGAACAATGACCACTTTCTTTTCTTTGGCAAAACAAAAGGAAAGGATTATGAATCAAATTGTCACCCACAGAGAAAAAAGTGGAAGATGTTTCTTATGTGAATCAAGGATGAAAAGACAAGACTAAACAAAAAGTTCCTTCTTTTCAACCTGTTGATTCTGTGGTCATGACATTTTTGTGGCCTATAAACTAAGGGAAATGAAAGATGTCTGCTGTTCATATATTACAGAGCATTGCACAAAATTGCTACTACAGAAATACATGTTGAGTGAAATCTACTTCTCTGGATACCAGGTGAGGTAACAGTCATCTAGAATGCTTGGCAGAAAATGTTTGGCCCTTCTTTTTTTATTTGATATTTTTTATTTTTATTCTTTTTACGTTTATTTATTTACTTGAGAGAGAGAAAGGGGGGGGCAGAGAGAGAGGCTGAGAGAGAGAATGCCAAGCAGGCTTCACACTGTCAGGGTAGAACCCCACGTGAGGCTTGAACTGATGAACTGTGAGATCATGACCCGAGCTGAAATCAAGAATTGGATACTTAACCGACTGAACCACTCAGCCTTCCTGTCTAGCCCTTCTTTTATCTCAGACTGGAACCTACAAATGTCTTGGGAAACCAATGACCTCAGGATTGTTGACCTAATCCAGAGCTGGCATAAGAGACAGTAGACCACTTGATAACATTGTTTAATGACAAAATGCGCAGTTTTACCTAGAACTTTCAAGTCTTTTTCTTTTAAGTTTATCTATTTATTTTAAGAGAGAGAAGGAGAAAGAGACAGAGAGAGAGAGGGAGAGAGAGAGAGGGAGAGAGAGAGGGAGAGAGAGAGAGAGAGAGGAGGAGGGGCAGAGAGTGAGCGTGAGAGAGAGAATCCCAAGCAGGCTCCACGCTGTCATCACAGAGCCAGACATGAGGTTTGATCTCACAAACCGTGAGATCAGCAAATCACAAACCCCAAATCGAGTCAGATGTTCAACCACTGAGTCCCCTAGGTGTTCTGACAAGTCTTGATGAATAGTAACTTAATTTAGATTTTTTTTAACATTTATTTATTATTGAGAAACAGAGAGAGATAGAGCATGAGCATGGGAGTGGCAGAGAGAAGGGGGGACAGGGACTCCAAAGCAGACTCCAGGCTCAGAACTGTCAGCACAGAGCCCAATGCAGGGCTTGACCCCACTATTGGTGAAATCATGACCTGAGCCAAAGTCAGACACTCAACCTACTGAGCCACCCAGGCGCCCCTAATTTAGTTTTATTTATTGATTTATTTATTTATTGATTTATTTATTTATTTTTTAAAAGCAGATATCTTTTTTTTAATTTTTTTAAATGTTTTATTTATTTTTTGATACAGAGAGAGACAGAGCATGAGAGGGGGAGGGGCAGAGAGAGAGAAGGAGACACAGACATGGAAGCAGGCTCCAGGCTCTGAGCTAGCTGTCAGCACAGAGCCTGATGTGGGGCTTGAACCCACGAACGTGAGATCTGACCTGAGCCGAAGTCAGAGGCTTAACCGACTGAGCCACCCAGGTGCCCTAATTTAGTTTTATTAAAAAGCAAACAAACCAACATACTAAATACTGGGTTTTCTTTCACCCTTATGGGCTTCCTTAGAATTAGAAGACACTCACACCTTATTTGTGAGTTGAAATTTATGGTATCCAACTACATGGATTAAGGTGATGATGAGGTTGTCTTTCTTTAAAATCAAAGATTTTTTGGGAGCCCTTGGGTGGCTCAGTCGGTTGAGCATCTGGCTTCGGCTCAGGTCATGATCTCGTGGTTTGTGGGTTGGTAGGTTCGAGCCCCACATTGGCTCTGTGCTGACAGCTAGCTCAGAGCCTGGAGCCTGTCTTCAGATTCTGTGTCTCCCCCTCTTTCTGACCCTCCCCTGCTCAAGATTTTTTTCTTTCTCTCAACAATAAATAAAACATAAAAAAACACAAAGATTTCTTGTCCTATGGATACCTCCTCCAAAATGTCTGCCACATACATCCGTTCCTCTTGGCTCCCTTGTTAAACCACCTAATCCCAGTTTCATGATCTCATCCCAGCAATGATGACAGATTTTTAGCTGGCTTCCCCGTCACTACTTTTTCTATCAAATCAGTCCTGAATGTTATTGTTAGATTGTTCTTTCAAAAATACTGTTTTCATCATATCGTTTTTAAATTTCATAACTTGCAATAACTTCTGTCCACACAAATCAACTTCAAGCTCTAGGGCCACACGTGGGTTCTCATCCTGGCTTCCAGCTGTGTACGGTAGAGTGCGCTCTGTAGCAACCTTAGCATCCTTCATGGGTTTGACTGCCCCTTTAAAGGTACCCGGATTTGCACGCAACAGGAAGTAGGGTGTGGTTTGTTCTTGGATGAGACCAAAGTGTGCTGAAAGCAGTTTATCCTTGACCTAGAACCAGGACTGCTTTTAGAAAAACAACAACAAACTTGTTTACAGTGAATATGTGAAACTGCTAAATAGCATTTATAAAGTTAAACAGCAGCCCTGCATACAAGCTTTAAATGTCCCTGTGAATGTAATAATATCTACTGTTTTTTGAGAGTTTACCATGTACGAGACACTACACAGACGTGGTCTATCTTAACTCTGAGATAGATAACACTATTATCCCTATTTCACAAATATGTTGCCCGAGATCATACAACTAGTAAGTCAAGACTGAAGCCCAGAACGTTTGGCTGCCTGAGTAATCTCTCCTAACTACGAAACTATAATAACTTTTAATAGAACCTAAACCCAGTGTCCACCCTAAAACCCAATAAATGGCTGCTCTAGGATATAACAAAGAATAGTTTGGGGCTTATGTGCAAGAAGAAATTGCCTCTATCTGGAAGGCAAAGACATTTTCTGAAAAAAAGTGTGCTCTAGTGTGGGTCCAAACCTGACCTAGTGGGTCCCCTTGCCTACGCCAGTTCCCCTTTGCCTAGCCCCTTCACCTGTTATTTAAATGCCTCATTTCACAAGGAAATGAAGCCAAGATTTTATCCCAAATCAGACCATTTACCTCCATAACTAAAAATTTGAGAACATTGTGGAAATGCTTTTGCGTGGAGTCTAACTTGTGATCCTCCAGTGGCAGCCTCTTGGCCATACCCAATTTGACAATTTTCTTGGTGCAAAATATGATACAAGCCAGAAAGACGACAAAATCAATGGGTTGGTGTTTAGAGGGGAAGCTTCCAACAGAAATGTGAGCACAGTCTATAAGTAGAGAGCCCTGACTATGAACACAGGAAATGCCCATGCCTAGAATTCAGACATAAAAGATATTGTACATGGGGGGAAAAAAAAAGACATCGTACACAGGATGTTGCCTCAGTTTTCTATCACAGTGTGAAGAAGTTGCCAAGCCGACTGTGCCCACTTTTCCAGCATTGAGGTCAGTGGCTCATCTTGGTGCCTAAAATTGGGTATGGTAGGAGTATTCAGACCAGAGGGTCCTTCCCTCCAGGCCCCCTCAGTGGTTTAACAATAACATACCATTGAAATGATCCCAATCGTTCCTTAAAATAACAGCTATGTATTTCTCACAATTCTGTGCATTGACCAGGCTCATCTGGGTCATCTGCTGCACATGGTGAAGACATCATGACCCATATGGCTACACTGAGCCAGAATAGAATATCTCAACCTTCTCACTACATTCGGGGCTAGATAATTATTTGTTGTGGAGGTTGCCCTGTGCACTGTAGGATTTTGGCAGCATCCGTGGCCTCTACCTATTAGATGCCAGGAGTGACAACCAAAAATGTCTCTGTGGGCAAAATAGTCCAGGGTGAGAACCACTGAGCTAGGAGTGTGGAGGAGGCTGAAACATCAAAGATGACTCCTGTGAATGATAAAATTGAATGGAGTCACTTATGTTAAGGGATTTTAAAACGCAGCTAGGAGAGTATTAAGGAGGTGGGCGTTATGCATGTCCTGACTGGTGGAACAATGAACTTTCAAACCGGGGCAAGCTGCAAATAATCCAAGGGCTCGGTCAGAACATTTGCAACTTACTACAATAAGAGATTTTGCTTAGTGAGAGTCAAGCAACCGATTATATTCAGTGACGATGAGCTTTTTGCTGTGAATGCCAATCAAAAATTCTTTGTAGGGCTGTCTGGGTGGGTCAGTCAGTTTATTTTGGCTCAGGTCATGATCTCACCATTTGTGAGATGGAGCCCCACACCAGGCTCTGTGCTGACAGTGTGGAGCCTGCTTGAGAGTCTCTCTTCCCCTGTGCCTCCACCTCCTCCCCTCTCAAAATAAATAAACATTAAAATAAAATAAATGATGTATATAAGCATTCCCTTTTTGCTTTAAAAACTCCTGACTTTTGCTTCCAAAAATAGTTTTGTTCCCAAACTATTTGGTTTGCAATCAAATCTGTGTACCTTAAATTGCAATTCTTTGATCCCAAATAAATGCTCTGGCTTAATTATTGCCTCCTGACAATTTTAGGTTGACACTTTTCATCTGCCAGGTGTCTAGGATCCTTTGTTAGAGAAATTTACTTACAATGGGGGACCACTACAATGGAGTTTATAGTAAAGGACAGAGATTAGGTTCAACTCTGAATACAACAAAGAAAAGTAGGAATTTATAGCCAAGGAGCAGGGTTGGGGGTCAGTGGATGGAAAATCTCCAAGAGAAAATATCAGGAAATACCAGGGTTAGGGAGATCCTGGTCAAACTGACTTGGTAGGATTCTTGCTGAAGACAGGCCAGGTGGATAAGGTATTGAAGGTAATATTTTCAACAGACTGACTCAGCAGGAGTTTTGGTAAAAGTAGAGTGAATAGACCAAGGACAGAGCCCAGGGTTAGGGTCTTTTCAAAAAGAGGACCCAGAGGAGCCTGACTCAAGTTTGGTCAAGGGGAGAGTCATTGTCACTTTCTCTGTACAGCCTGTCATCATTCCACAGTCTAGCTCAAGGTCCTCCACAGCATGGTGGCTGGCTTTAAGAGGTAAGGGCAAAAGCTAACAAGGATGGGAACCAGAGCAACATGACTTCTGCTGTATTTGTAGTTGACACTAGTGCCAAGCCCAGATCAGATTCAAAGGGAGGGAAAATAGACTCCACCTCTTGGAGAGAGTAGTAGCCGACTTGTAGCCATCTTCAATCTGTGCAGTGCCATATTTGCATTCAAGGGGTCCGTATAAATATTCTGCAGAAGGAAGGGAAACCTTGAGAGAGAATTCTATTGAATATCAATCAAAACTAACTCCAGAAACAGACATAGTAGCCCTTATTACTAGGCCAAAGGCAAAACTGATTATTCATGTGATGGTAATATTCATGTGATGGTACCCTCATATTTAGAGGGTACAAAATAATATATTTCTAAATTCTATAGTATTCATTACATCAAAGATTATGAACAGAAGTTGGAAGTTGCTTCTGGTTATAGTATTGATAGTAATGATGTCTTTCTGTTAAAAAAAAAAAGTAGTCCTTACTTAGTTCTTGGCATTAGTTTTTGTTCTTCAATGGAACAATATAACGTTATTGATGTTCCTGAAAATGGAAGCAGTATGGGGAATGTTCAGCAGTTTTACACTAGAACTTAAGACATTTATATCATTATACGTGTTGGAGATTGTAGCGTTTTAAAGATATTTCCCAAGATATTTTCTAAAGAACTGGTTGTTTACGAGAAGGATCCAATGTCTATCTTGTCTCTTGAGTTTTTGCCACTGCATTAAACTCACCTGAATGTTAAAGATAGAAGTAGGTACTTTTTTGCTCTAAGGCATTATTTCCCAAAAAAGTATTTAGCATAAATCTAGTTTCACAAGACGTTAATGGTGTGTTACACGTAAGAGGATTTATGGGTTGTATAAGCTTGGGAAATTCTAAGCTGAGAGTAAGTAGGTTTCTTTACTGCTGGACTTTTTAGGGTCTTTACAATAGTAATGTGTATTATGACTAATAAAATATACAGGTTTCCTAGATTTATTCAACCACAGTAATAGAGGCATGTCTTATATAACTAGTGGTCTTTAGGGCAACCTTGGTAGAACTTGTTCTAAGTGGAGATAAAGGAGGAGAAGGAATCTTGAAAGAATTCTATTCAAGTTCAGTCAAAATTAACTCAACAAAGAGACATAGTGTAGTCTTAGCACTTAAAAAATAGGTGTCCTTGAAGCAAGCTCTCAGTCCAATAATGCACTATACTGTTGGGTTCCTTCTAAACATCAATAGTGTTTTCAATACAGAGAGCTGAAACAGTTTAAACAAAGATTATTTTGCAAACGTTATTTTAGATTCATCCAAGACCACCAAACATTAATTAGTCAAAACAGTAATTGAGAAAGGAAGAACCAGAATAAGTTCATACCTTTTTTCACTCTTTTTGTCTTATTGGTAAATAAAAACTGTATATACTTACAATGTACAAACACCAGTGCTTTTGTATATGTACATATTGTGACATGATTACCACAATCTACCCTTGTCTTATAAACTAAATTTGAAGCCCTTCAGAATTAGAATTTGGATTATAAGCGATATATTAACTTACTTGTGGTAGGCATCTTCTAAGATGGATTTCAGTGATCCTTATCCCCTGGTGTTTATGCCCTTGTAAAATCCTGTCCTGTTGGGCATGGGCCGAACTTGGTGACTTGCTTCTTGCTTCTGAGATTAGGTTACAAAAAGACTGGCTTCTGTCTTGCTTATCTGCCCTTCTCTTCCTCCCCGACTTGCTCACTTGGATGAAGCCAGCTGCTGTATGCAGCGGCTCATATGATAAGGAACTGAGGGAGGCCTCTGGCCAGCTACCCTGAGGAACTGAATGCTGCCAACAATCTTAGGACTGGGTTTGGAAATGGATCCTTCCCCAGCTAAGTTTCGACATGACCGCAGTCTTAAGAGGGATCCTGAGCCTGAGGACCCAGGTAAGCCATGCCTACATTCCTGACGCAAAAATTGTGAGATAATATATGTGTGTTGTTCTGAGCTGCTAGATTGTAGGATAATTTGTTTAGGCAGGAATAGATAACTAGCATAGAATTAAAAGAGGCATTTGGAGAAGGCCAATGTTGTATTATCTAAGGCAAACCTTGCAGACAGTCAAAAGAAGGACTAAAGTACCATGGGTAACTCATGCATTGGAATGGAAGCATAGAGTTGCAGCAACTTTTTACTCATCACATCTCCATAGGCAAGGGAAACTAAAGCAAAAATAAACTGTTGGGACCTCATCAAAATGAAAAGCTTCTGCACAGCAAAAAATCAGCAAAACTAAAAGGCAACAAACAGATGGGATGGGAGAAGATATTTGCAAATTACATATAAGATAAAGAGTTAGTATCCAAAATCTATAAAGAACTGATCAAACTCAACACCCAGAAAACAAACAATCCAGCAAAGAAATGGGCAAACGACATGAATAGACCCTTCTCCAAAGAAGACATCCAGATGGCCAACTGACACATGAAAAAATGCTCAACATCACCCATCATCAGGGAAATACAAGTCAAAACCACAATGAGATACCACCTCACACCTGTCAGAATGGCTGACATTAACAAGTCAGGCAACAACAGATGTTGGCGAGGATGGGGAGAGAGAGGATCTCTTTTGCGCTGGTAGTAGGAATGCAAACTGTGCAGCCACTCTGGAAAACAATGTGGAGGTTCCTCAAAAAAAAAAAAAACTAGAACTACCTTATGACTCAGCAATTGCACTACTAGGAATTTATCCAGGGGATACATGTATGCTGTTTTGAAGGGGCACGCATCCCAATGTTTATAGCAGCACTATCGACAATAGCCAAAGTATGGAAAGAGCCCAAATGTCCATCAACAGATGAATGGATAAAGATGTGGTATATATATACACGATGGAGTATTACTTGGAAATCAAAAAGAATGAAATCTTGCCATTTGCAACTACATGGATGGAACTAGAGGATATTATGCTAAGCAAAATTAGTCAGTTGGAGAAAGACAACTATCATATGCCTTTGCTCATCTGAGGACTTTAAAATACAAAACAGATGAACATAAGGGAAGGGAAGCAAAAATAATTTAAAAACAGGGAGGGGGACAAAACATAAGAGACTCTTGGAGAGTCTTGGAGAACAAATAGAGGGTTGCTAGAGTGGTTGTGAGAGGGCGGATGGGCTAAATGGGCAAGGGGCATTAAGGAATCTACTCCTGAAATTATTGTTGCACTATATGCTAACTTGGATTTAAATTAAAAAATAAATAAATTATTAATTAAAAAAAAAGAATGGCAGCATAGAAAAATACCGATTTCATTGGGAAAAAACACAGAGGATCCTGAAAGATGAAATCTGGTGATACAAGTCTTTGAATTTTCAGTGCTACTTCCAGAGGAGATATCAGAAATACAAGGTATGGAAATTGATAGTTGCCTGGTCATTGCAATTGATGAAGAAGATATTGCTATGATATGGCTCCTCACTGTAAAAACTGGCCTCCAAGAAAGCCCCCTTTTTGGTTTAAATATGTTAGCCAGCTGGGAAGGATGTTATGTCTACCAAGAGCATAGCAATGTGGGCTTAGGAGGCTTTTTGTTTTTTGAAGTCAGATCTGGTTTGCATTATTTCTTTTAGGTGTTCTTTTATATGTTCTTTAATCCCATAACTATATGTTAAACTCTTATTTTATGCTAGGTGCTGATTTAGGCACTGAGGGTTCAACAGAGAAATTTTCACTCTCTTGAAACTTCCATTCTAGAGAGGAAAGACAGAAAGTAAACAATGTAAACAAACACAAAATATACCAGATGGTAATAAAAATAAAAAATAGGTACCATAGTGATTAAGTATAATAGGGGAAAAGAAAGCAAGAGAGGGAGTGAGGGAGGATAACTTCTAACTTCTGTACCAGTTATCAAGGCCTGGACTATAATCAGCTGTGTGTCCATTGCTGCCCTGTGTCCATTGTGATCTATGATCTTTCCCAACTCAACCCAAAACACCAGAATCTCTATGGCTTCCTCTCTTCTCTCTGTAGACTCTATACTCATTCTTGCTTTCATGTCCTTTTATTTTTTATTTATTTTTACAGTGTATTTATTTTTTAGTAATCTCTATACCCAACGTGTGGCTTGAACTCAACACCCTGAGATCAAGAGTTACATGCTCTTCTGAGCCAGCTGGGTGCTCCTGCTTTCATGCCCTTTTAAAAGGCCTTTCATGGCTTCCCTGTGAAGGCTTCTTTGACAATTAACCCCATTAACCCCTCTAGTCTCTGGGGATCTGAGGGGACCATTCCCCCTCCAAAATCAAAGGTAACAAAACAAAACAAAACAAAACAAAACAAAACGCAACCTACCTATCTTTCTCTATTTTTTATTTTTGGGTTAATAGTTGATTAATTTGTATTTGTTTCTTTTGTGCTTGTTGTGTTGCCCACCCCTCCCCCAATATAATTTCAGGTTTTTGGGTTTTAAAAATATTTATTATTTTGCAGAGAGTGTAAGCAAGAAGGGGCAGAGAGATGGGAACAGAGGATCTGAAGCTTACTTTGTGCTGAAGCCTGATGTGGGGCTTGAACCCGTGAACCGTGAGATCATGGCCTGAGCAGAAGTCTGATGCTCAACCAACTGAGCCACCCAGGTGCCCCGTTTGGTTTATTTTTACATATGTATGGAACATGCAGTCAAAACACTTGTGATGGTAGCTTCATTGGAAGAAGTAGAAAAGATAAAAGATACACTGCCTTCCTTTGCAGAATTTTTACTTGGAGAGATAAAATGCTCCCCTTGAGGTGAGAAAACCATGGAAAGACAGCGCATACAAATCAAATACTTCATTGTATGGTATAGTCAGTGGCCTCCAGATTTTTTGGCTTGCAACTACAATGAGAAATGGACTATACAATAAGACTCTGTGTGTGTGTGTACACATTTGTGTGTGTGTGTGTAAACTAAATTTTACAGAAACAGAATGTATGTTCTACAAAAACAGTACTTAGTTTCTATATGCAATGAATTCTGATATTTTCTTTTCTGTTCCAGTTTTCAAAACATGCTGGTAGGAACCCTCCGAACTGATCTAACAGCCTGTGAGGAGGATATGACCCACGGGTCGGAAAACATTGGTGTGGTCAGGGGGTAAGCACACAGATGTATAAACTAAACAAGTATTGAATGGTAGGAGTCCAGGGATGTCTGTCCCGGGAAAGGTTATGGATATATCTCTTGAAAGGAGAGTCCTATTTAGATTATTGGTGATCATGACCATGTTGATGCTGAGTTGGGACAACAGTAAGAGCAAAGAAGACACAAAGGCTAGAGTAGGCAGCAAGTTCAGGGGTCAGTGAGAAAATTCTGATCTATTTGACTGCTTTTGTAGGTTATGGAAATAGTGTAAAAGTCAAATTAAAGGCTTGGAAACATATTATGAGGATGCATATTTGAGAAAAATATTAATATTGGTAATTGGGACCAGTTTAATAGGAGAGCCAATCTATGGAATTTAATCATTCATGTCATTATTTGTATTCATATTCCAATTGTCAAAAGTCTTTATAATCACACTATTACTATTCCTCAAAGTAAGCCTCTGGAAATAGGAGAGGCTATTTCTAGAAAAAAAAAAGAAACAAAACAAAATCTGGTCAATAGAGATAATAGGCTTTGTTCAAGGTATATTTACTTGAAGTGACTTTAACAGATCAGGCTAATTCTGGCCCAAAGGACTTACTTGGGCCCAAGAGTTCAGAAGACAGGCACACACGTCAAGCAGAAATGCAAATAGAACAAGAACACTGAAACAATGACCTTTTATTCTGATCCAGTCCTGAAGATTAGCTTGTCCCTGTTCTCAAGGCTATCAGTTGTTTACCTCTGATGACCTGGACTGTTGCTGTGTTTTACTCAATCTTGCAAAGACCTGGTTTGGAATGGGTGATGACGTTTGGGGGAAGGAACTCTTGGGTCTATATAGGTATACTTTCTTTGAAAGTTTACCTCAGGACACCACATGGGTTGATTGTGGAAATTAAACAGAAGCTGAGTGTGGCTGTACAGAGCATAGAGGCTTCCATGTTTGTAAAGCTTTTCATAGTTTCTTCTGGAAGCATCTGAGGGGAGGGCTTTGGGTCACCCACTATCCATCTTTTGCTCTTTAGACAGGCTTTCTCTCTTTCTCTCTTCTTCAAAAATGATACATAAAGGGAAAGACAGAAGGGCTAGGATTCCAACGAAATGCCACATGTTGTTTGGAAGTAGGAAATGGAGTCCTTTACCGTGGCCTCTGCATCAAATTTGACTAAGGCTAAAAACAGGCAAGCAAGGGTAAGCATGGAGGAAATGACTCGGCTGCTCCTTCCTCCTTTTGATTTTGTTGAGTTTGAATGAGAAGGAGGTGGCTCACACAATGAATAAGAACAGCAACTGGTTGGGTGACTGTGTGTTTTGAGTTAATTATGATTGTTTTGTGGGAAAGCTTCCAATTTTTAAGTCTCAGTTATCTGGAGGTGGGAGGCAGCTGGAGTGAACATCCGTCTTCAGGGTACATGCATACTTACTCCAATCCAATATGGCAGGGCAGCAATGTGCTTATTCAAGAAAATAGTTAGCCTCAATTTTCCTGTATTCTAATGTAAAGCTTCTTCATTCTCACCACTCAAAAAAAAAAAAAAAAAAAAGGAAGAAGAAGAAGAAGAAAGAAGGAAAGGCCCAGGGCAGGGTGGATGTCTCAGCCACCTCTAGTGAGGGAATCTCAGCAATGAAATTAAGCTAATTAAGCTAAACCTGAATGGGCCACATTAACTCATTATCTTCATCCCCAGCTCCTCCATCCTCCCCCATGAAGTCAGCATTTCCTGCAGTTTTCAGTATTTTTTGACTTTACAGGTCCAAGTGATGACCAAATCCTGCTGCATATACCTTCAAAGCATTTGTCCATTTATTTATTCATGCACTTACTAAATACTATCTACCATGCACTGTGCTAGGCAAGAAGGTTTCCGTGATGACAAAGACAGTTTCTGCCATCGCATAGCTGGTCGTCCAGTGGGGGCCTAGGCAAGAGAGTAAACAGGCATTTTCAATACCTTGGGTGCATGCTGTTTGGGAGGGAAGGTAACGGGGAGCACTTGGGGGTGGATCTTGCTTTGGGCTCTCAGACTAGACTTCCTAAGGAATTGATGATCCCATTGAGACTTCAAGGTTCAGAAAACTATATAGCCAGAGAAAAGTGCATTACGCATCCTCCATTCAACAGATTTTTCTTTACCACTTACTGTGGGTCAGGTTTTTTTGCTAGACTCTGCCAAGTTAGCTAGAAAGATAGGCTCAATCT
Source organism: Suricata suricatta (assembly GCF_006229205.1). NCBI lineage: Eukaryota > Metazoa > Chordata > Mammalia > Carnivora > Herpestidae > Suricata > Suricata suricatta. The sequence continues at coordinate 120,235,694 of NC_043706.1, forward strand.
CTGTTCCTCTAGGGCTTAAATGATGTCAGCGTGGGGGAGACATAGATGTGAAAATATAGGCACAAAGGGTATTTCTAATGTGACTATAATATATATTGGGGAATTAAAAGGTTCATCGTTTTCCTACTGAGAAGTCCAACCAGCAATTGCCCCTGAGTATTGAGGGCTCCTCCCTGAAGCTCCAAGCTCTGCTATGGATTCTATGAACCAGGGAGCCCCCAGTCGGAATCCCTCCATTAGGTGAGCTTGAGAGCTCATCTCTGTGCACTCCCCTTTGTCTCTTTACGCTTCACAGCACAGCCACTGAGCATTTACTGAAGAGCTGGGTTAAAGATTACACTAGAGGAAGGGAAAACTGTAAATTGTCAACTAAAATAGTTTTCCTCCATAGATTATGGGGGAAAAGAACCTAATTTATACATTCAACAAATATATGCTAGCTGCTCCCTGAGGTGCCCAAGTCGGATAAAACCTACCACCTATGGAGCTTTCGTGACAGTGAGAAGGAAATAGAAACAAGTAAACATATACAACATAATGAGAGAAGGATGAGAAAAATTATCAGTGATACTTCTCACAGCTCCTCCTGGAAGGTGTCTCTGTTGTAACATCCTGAAGGAAGCGTGTTTCATCTGGAACCTGTGGTATGGGAAGGAGCTGGTTTGTGAAAAGGCAGAATAAAGTTGCCAAAAAGAGAAACCGTGTAAAACTCTTCCCAGGGGTCTCCTGGCCTCAGGTCATTGCCTCTCTTCAGAGGGGTCACGTTTGAATCTTAGCCTGTTCCCAACGCAGCTCTCTCTCTTTTGGGACAGCTCAACCCACAGGGACTGGGTTTCCCCCCAAGCAGGTCCTGCCTTGTGGTCACAGGCAACATTTAGTTTTATCCCCGGACGGTGGGTCCCGTTTGTACAACTCGTTTCACAACTACACTGTGCCGGCTCCTCATTCAAGGACCCTGCTGTTCATTCTCATTGTCTGGGAACTCGATCCATTTCTGTAATTACTGAACCGAAAACCGTTCTTGAAGGGTAAGGTCTTTTGGATTATTAGTCCAAAATCCTTTGTTTTCCCTCCTTGTTCTAGTCACCCGCCTATTTTTCCGGACCATATTGTTCTAAGCCTCAAATATGAAGGCCAGGAGGCCACCGAATAACTACTCCAGATGCCACCGGATTGGTGTAGGAGGCCACTTCAGGAAGGTGGCTTCGTGGACGCCCAACGGCTCCTCAGGCCCGCGGTGAGGGCGCCAGAATGACGTCACTCGAACGTGGCCGGCTCAGCGCGGGGCGTGACGTCACGCGGGCGGGCCGGTCCGCCTTGAGGTCACCTGGTGGGCGCGGCCAGGCCGAATCCCCAGTGTCGTCACGGGCGGGGGCGGGGCCAGAGCGTGTCAGCGAAGCCGAATCAAAACAAGCCGGAGACCCGCCTTTTCCCTCCGGCTCGGGAGCGTCTCGCCCCGGTCCCGAGCCCGCCGCGCTCGCGCGGCTGCGAGCCTCGGGTGGCCGCGCGCCGGCTCCAGGAAGCCGGGGAGGGCGCGGCGGCCGGGATGGCGCGGCGCGGGCCGCGCGGCTAGACGGGCGCCGAGGAGCCGCCGGCCC
>NC_043706.1:120237391-120238943 GCF_006229205.1 Suricata suricatta
CTGCAGCCGCGGGCGACGCCAAGAACGGTAAGACGGGGCTGGCGGGGCGAGCGCCAACTTCCTCCCCGACGGGGAAGGCGCGGTGGCGGGGCCCGGGGCGGCGCGGGCGGTGCGTGGACAATGCGAGAGTCAGGAAGTGCTCACCCCGCCCCTCCGCCCCGCGGCGGCTGTCCCTTCCCCGTCCCCACGCCCAGCGGCGACGACCGATCTGCAGCCCCTGCCCCGGCGTCTACGCAGCTCCCCGGCCGAGAACCCCGGGGTCGCCTGCGCCTCCGACGCCGGGGGGTGCTCCCCTCGGGCCCTGCGGGTTCTGGCAGAGCCGAGTGTGTGCTCCGGACTGTGGGGGTCCGGGAGGGGGGCTGCGGGGTGGGAAGGAAAAGCTGCCCAAGTTGAAAAGAATGATCCGATTGGAAACTTAGGCACCAGTTCATTCTTCCCTGTGTCCACCCTCACCCGTACGCCTTTTCCCCGCGTCGGGAAGAGCCTCAAATTCCAGCAAACCGAGGGTTGTTGCGGCGATTGCCACAGGTGAAGAGGCCCCGAGACATTTTTACTATAGGGCGTGTGTGTGTGTGCGCGCGTGTGTGCGTGCGTGTGTGTGTGTGCGTGTGTGTGTGTGTGTGTGTGTGTGTGTGTGTGGTTGTGCGCGCGCGCGCTCTTTAATTCTCTTGCTCGCTTGAGGAAGGAAGAGAATCTGAACTTGACTTCCGTTCTCAGACCGGAGTTAAAAAAAAATCATCGTCTGTATGATTGTGTTTCACAGCTTTAGAAGGAAGCCTGCTAATCTTAGGTGGTACCTTAATGCACCTTTCGAGAGTCACGTAGGGAGTAGTGAAGATGTGACAGATTGCCGTTGTCACTACGGAGACACGGTTTTCCTTATCGGGTGCTGGGCAAGCACTTTTTTCTTGCTTGGGCAGTTTTTTGAATTCCTCTGGTCGGGCAGTTTTTCAGGGAAGGGACTAGAGGTATATTTTAATGCAGGAAATTAGGATCTTTATATCTGACTTTTAACTTGTAGCTTTTCAGCTTTTGAAGCCATTCTTTCTGCAGATCAGTCACTTAAAATTTTTTTTGGGGGGGTAACATTTATCTATTTTGAGAGACAGACAGATCATGAGCAGGGGAGGGGCAGAGAGAGGGACACACAGAATCGGAAGACAAGCTCCAGGCTCTGAGCTGCCAGCACAGAGCCCGACGCAGGACTCGAACCCACGAACCATGAAATCATGACCTGAGCTGAAGCCGGATGCTTAACCGACTGAGCCACCCAGGTGCCTCGATCAGTCACTTTTTAAAGGGGCACCTGCACTGGAAAAAGGCCACCGTGCTCTGAACGCAGGAGATTGAAGGGGAGCCAATTACGAACAGAACCAGAGGCCCCATTGGTTGTATCTCTGCAATAGTGATGTAGGAAAGCTTTCCCCTTTTCCCGGGAACAGAATCCTAGTTTTGAATGTTTGATAATATAGTTTTTGGCCAGACTGTCTTCTCCATCCATGTGCTTTTGTTTTCCTAGCTCTAAACTTGGTATTGATGTGGCATAGGGGAA
>NC_043706.1:120239043-120289953 GCF_006229205.1 Suricata suricatta
TTACCCATTTTGCAGTTGTTTTAAAGGCTTGTTATGCTTTCAACATGCTTAATAAAGTTCCTTAAGAAAAGTGATCAATGAATGATGATAGCTATCATTCATTCCTTCAAAAACTATTAAGCACTTAGAGTGTGTTACATGTGCTGTGTTAAATATGAAAGGAACAGTGGTAAGCAAAGGAGGACGTTCTGGTCCTCATGGAGCACGCATTCCGGTTCTCATTTACCTTTTTATTTTTCCGTCTGTGTGAAGCTTCAAGATGGCGGTTTCTTTCTTTCTCCAAAAGATTAGACCACTTCTACGGCGGTGCGAGGAAGTATTTTTTCTTAGGCTCCTCCTTTGTAAACATCAAGCTGGTTATGGTGTCACTATTATTACTCTCCTCTGCAGTGGCAAACTCCGGTATATTTAGCAGTTGTATGTGTATTTATGTGAAGCTGTGTATTCTGATTTGGAGCTTGTTTTATGGGGCAGAGGGGACGAAATGGGCCAAACATTGCCATTGTCAGGGTTAGAGAAGATACAGACTTTGATTAGCGAGCTGTATTTTATGATTCCATATTTGGTTCTGATGTGGTGAATGATCAGAATGATCAGGGAATGATCCATTTTAATTTGAAGAACTCACTGCAGTTGGTAACTAAGGTTAAGATGGTTAACTAAGGAGGCTAAGGCCTCCTGTGTGCAATATTGATAAATAAGGAAATTACAAATGTTTGTGTGTGTGTGTGTTTGCTATTTAAAGCTGTGCTTTCTAACGTCGGGGTGGGAGGTGTGGCATCGGTGAATTTTAAAGGGAGGGGTAACAGATGCAAACTGTCAAGAATCAACTGATAAGGCCCAATTAATTATTTTTGAATTTTAGAATGACACTGATTGGGCTATTATAGTATTCCTAAGTATATTTTGATTTTTTTTTTACTCGTCACATTAGACTTTGCAGTTATGATTATTAACAAATCAAATGATTATTTTGAGGGTGTGATAAGTCTGAATTCTGTTAAACTTTCAAACAGTTCTCACTGTCCAAGTCAGTCGTGATCTACATTTGCAAGCGCAAACTTAATGAAGTTAATAGTAGTTGTAGTTTGTACTTGTTTGGGGTTGATAGAAATGTTTTCTGTCTTGCAGTTCTGGGGCAGGATGGCCACCAGGGAAGGGTAATATTAGTCCTTAGTCGTTCACTGTCAGTACGCGTAGATAGCTGCTCAAGCTATAGAGGAAGACTCTGCCAGAGCAAGTTCTGGAAGCGATGGTACGGTTGTAGGGGAAGCAGTTGAGCTGGTTGTAGTTGGGCATCTTGGGTAAGACGAATACTAACTGTAAGGACTTAGTACGCCTCCTAAGTTTCATTTCTAGATACTGGCTAATGAAGCCTCTCGCAGGAATTAGAGTAAGTGCCCTTCCTATGTAGTAAACATCTGTGTACATATCATAGCATTTTGATTGTAGGTGGACAAGATTTTCCAATCATTATTTTTAGGATCTAGTAATCATGCAGTGGGTTATAACTATATAGTTTCATTTTGGAATTCTGGTCGCTGCTTTTTTGCAGAAGGCCTAAAAATATGTGGACCCTTGATCATAGTATGTAGTTTTCAGTGGGCCTGGAACCCTAGTCCTTTTATTAATCCTGTTTTATGTATGACCATGTATCACCACTCCACTCATTGCTGACAGTCCCCAGAACCTCTGGGGGGGCTGAATCTGCCTTAATCCATTCCATTCAGCAACACTTTATAGTATAGGAAAGCTAGTTTACGTAGTGATTGGTTGTGCATTTGGAAGGCATAGGTATGATCTTGGGCAAGTCATTTGACTTCTCTGAGCCTCAGTTTCTGCATATTTAAAATAGGATTATAGTACCTGCCCTTACATATACAGTATGATCACATATATTACATACATGTTACCTATATAGTATATGTGTATGTATATACACCGTGCTTGACTTATAATATGAGCTTACTAAGGATTAGTTATTTGCCTTAGATTCTGGAAACAGTCTTTGAAACAGATTTTAGCTGTAGGAGTTTTACTGGGAATGCTGTAGCCAGGCTGTGAGGGAAGCAGGATTGAAAAAAGGGAGGAGTTGAACTGCCTTGAAGTTAGAACCAGAAGCTTTGGAGCTGGGATGGCCCTGCAGGGTTCTCACCTTGAGGCATGGGGAGAGGACCTTTAAACTCCCCTTCCTCTGCTGATTGGCCTGTAGGACTTGGGCTGTCTCCTGAAGACTGTAGGACCTGGGGAGTGGCATCTCTTGGCTGGAAAAGCCCCTGAGGAGAGGGACTCAGCTGAGATCCTTCTCTGCATGAAGAAGAGTCCTTTATCCCTTTGTATTCCTCTGGCGTTGTCTGTTTCTTGCCATAGACCACTAGTGCCATCCACCTAAGACACTGGGGTGGCTTAAATAGTTCTTACTACCCTGTGGATCAGGCCGGGGGTTCACATTTTCGATGGGAAATGTGTTCTGAATTTCATACATCTTTACAAGTAGGGTTTTGGAGTTCCACCTGTTCCCTGTAAAAAAAATTTTTTTTTAAAGTTTATTTATTTTTGAAGGAGAGAGAGACAGTGAGTGGGCGAGGAGCAGAGAGAGGGAGACACAGAATCCAAAGCAGGCTTCAGGCTCTGAGCTGTCAGCACGGAGTCTGATGGGGGCCTTGAACTCACAAACCGAGGTCAGACGCTCAACCGACAGAGCCACCCAGGTGCTCCCAGTAAACAAGATTTGTGTTTCTCTGCATATTTAGGTCAGTGAACACATTTTGTATAACTTCGGGTTTGTAGTTTATCATAAGTAGTTTCTCTTTTTAGTTGTTTACTTGAATTCTTATTATATCAAAATTGTCTATATTCATCAGAAGAAAAATGAAGAATGTTTGCCTTCTGTTTATTTACAAATCAAGGAATATTTATTGCAGGCCTGACGTATGTAGAGTACGCTCATCATCTTGGAAGACATTTTCCTGTCTTATTTAGAAGTAAATTTTATCAGATTTTTAAAAACACCTGCTACTTGGGGCACCTGTGTGGCTCATTCATTTAAGGGTCTGACTTTGGCTCAGGTCATAATCTCATAGTTTGTGAGTTCGAGCCCCAGGTCAGGTTCTGTGCTGACGGCTCAGAGACTGGAGCCTGCTTCAGATTCTATGTCTGTCTGTCTGTCTCTCTCTCTGCCCCTTTCCTGCTTGTGCTCTGTCTGTCTCTCTCTCAAAGGTGTATAAAAATTAAAATCTATTGCTTTTGGACCTTGTCTTTTCAGATCCACCTTTGTAATGGGGATTGACGGAAAATATTGCCTCACCCATCAAAGATTCATCTTGTGCACTTTGTATATTATAGTAAGACGTTTTCTTTTTTTAAAAAAATTTTTTTAATGTTTACTTATTTTTGAGAGAGAGAGAGAGAGAGGGACAGAGTGTGAGCAAGGGAGGAGGGCAGAGAGAGGAAGACATAGATTCCAAACCAGGCTCCAGGCTCTGAGCTGCCAGCAGAGTCTGACATGGGGCTGGAACCCATGAAGCATGAGATCATGACCTGAGCCAAAGTCGGACACTTAATTGACTGAGCCAGCCAGGTACCCTAGTAAGAACTTCTGTGATCTGTTAACGGAGGTTCTGTGCACTGTCCTTTCTTTCCTTTTTTACTTCTTAGAGGACCTGAGCTTGAATTCTAGAGACTGAACCTTCAATGTCAACTTTTCTGTAAGTCAAAGAATATATATCATTCTGTAGAGAATTGAAGACAGGAGATAAAACTGGGAATTCTCTTGCAACTTAATCCTCCTCTGAATTTGCTCCACGCTTATCTATGAACAATTTAAAAAACTTGAAGGGATCAAAAGGAAAACTCTAGAAGAAAAAATATCTGTTCTGATTGATTTAGCTCATGAGCTCTTTGGCATTTTTAAGGGATAGATTTAATTAAAAATATTTTGCTCTTTCTTTATTTTGTCAGTAATAAAATGGCCACTGTGGAAAGAGAATTAAACAAAAATAAAGGGGTGCATGGGTAACTCAGTTGGTTAAGTGTCTGACTTTTGATTTTGGCTTGGGTCATGATCTCGCAGTTCGGTTCATGGGATTGAGCCCTGCGTTGGGCTGTGTGTGGACAGAGTGGAGCCTGCTTGGGATTCTCTCTCCTTCTTTCTGCCCCTCCCTTACCTTTGTGTGTGCTCAATCTCTCTCTTTCTCTTTCTCTCTCTCAAAATGAAGAAATAAACTTAAAAAAAAATAAAGATGGGTGAAGTTTTTTCATTTTCTATTCACATAATCCTACCACTTAGATCACCATTGTTAACATTTTATATATTCTTGTATGTTCTTATATGCTTTTAATATTTTCTCTTATAGATTTCCAAAAGTACATGTGCAGTTTTTTTTAAAGGATAATCTGTTTTATAACCAGGTGTTTACATAGGCAGTATTCTGTAGAAATTTAGTAGAGTAGTAAATACACAGGTTCATCACCATTTTAATGACTGTATAATATGCCATCGGATATCTGCATCTTGGATAATTTGATCATTTCATTGTTTGACCTTTAGGTTTTTATTTATACATCTGTGGGCATTATCCAGTTACTTGCTTAGTTAGGATGAATTCTTCCCTGTGGATGTGCTGTGTCAAATGATATGCATTTTTTAAATTACTTAATGTCTGCTGACAGATTGTCCTGTAGAAAAGTTGTAGCACTTTGACTCTGCTGTGGTCAGAGTGCCCTTTCCCCATAGCCTCACCAGTCCCTAGTTGTTAGTGATTTAAAGGCGTGCTGGGGAGTTGCTGGTACTCCCTAATGTCTCTGCAGTAAGAGGGCCCAGAAGAATCAAAGGCTTGGAGCAGATGCTGTCACACTTAAGGGATGTTCCAAGGCTGCATTTATTTTGGTTGGGGACTTCTGTGCTCTTTAGTGATTTGGTAGCTGACAAAGATTCAACAAGATATAACAGTAAATGATATTTTAGCAGTTGGTAATAGTGAAGATGAAAGCATAGGCTTTTGAAATTCTGTCTGCTCATTTACTCTAATTTTAAGAAAGAAGTCCTAGAATTTCTTTCATTCATTCATGCATTCACTCAAAGTTTATTTATTTGAGAGAGAGAGATCAGGAGCATGGGAGGTGCAGAGAGAGAAGGGGAGAGAGAGAATCCGAAGCAGGCTCTGCACTGCCAGCATGGAGCCTGATGGGGGGCTCAGACTCCCAAACCGTGAGATCATGACCTTAGCTGAAATCAAGAGCCAGATACTTAACTGACTGAGTCACCCAGGTACCCCAGGCCTAGAGTTTTTAAAGTTTTAATCAAAAGGAATGTGGTCTGAACAGACCCGGGTATAAGTCTAGGTGGTCCAGTTTACTAGCAAAGTGACTTTGTCAGACTCTTTTTTTCAAATACAACTTTTTGGAGTGTTAATAAAGATTAAGAAAAACAGTACATTAAAGTTCTTGATTCAGGGCTTGGCTGATATGGGCACTGTCAGTAATAGCTTTATATGTTCTGTGATTTGTTCAAGTTTATTCAGTTACAAAACTTTTTAAACTTATGCATTGAGAGGCACCTGGTGGCTCAGTTGGTTGAGCGTCTGACTCTTGATTTCAGCTCAGGTCATGTCCCAGGGTTGTGGGATCGAGCTCCCCCTCAGGCTCCGTGCTGAGTGTGGAGCCTGCTTAAGATTTTTTCTCTCTCTCTCTCTCTCTCTCTCTCTCTCTCCACCCACTACTCCTCTCTGCTTATGTGCTCTCTAAAAAAAAAAAATTAAACTATTATGCATTGAGAACAGACACAGAGGCAATAAGATGGTGGTGAAGGGTCTGTGAATATTAATACAGGAAAAGACTTGCATCATACAGGTTTTTGTCCAAGGACTGATTTGATTATAAATTGTCTAATCTTCCATTATCATCTCTTTCTGATTATTGTAGTTTACCTAGAAAAATCAGGTGATTGAGCAAAATTGAAACTTAATAAAGAAAAGAAAAAAGTAAAAAAGCAAAATGTGAATATGGTTACATCTTCCTTTCTTCATTTATTTATTTGTCTCATGTACTGAGTGTCTGCTATTTGTCAGGCCCTGCGTTAGGCTCTGGGATTACCAGGACAGTGTCAGGCTCTTGGATTACGAGGACAAAGAATTGGGCCCAAAGCGTCTGTTTGGGAGCCTTTATGGAAACCAGTACAAGTGGGTTATTACATGGACTACACGGGGGCAGCTGTGAAATAAGAGCAGGAGCTTCTGAGGTGGTAAAAACCTGGATTAAAGATGGGGATCGTATTTGAAGACATGGAGAAGTGAAGTGAACATGAGAGGAGTTAAGGAGCTCAGGGTGTCCTTTGGGGATCAGCTAGGGCTTAATGTTACTGACAATATTAATATTGCCCCTCTCCGGGTCACAGCTAGCAGGTTCATTAGTTGGAGAGTTCATTTGTTTGCTCATTTGTTGTTTTGTTCATCTATGCACTCAGCTATTTCCTAAACATTTATTGTGTGCCTGTGGTCTCTTCTATGACTGGAAGCTTAATGTTGAGTTGTACTTGAAGGCGTCAGATTCTCCATCCCTATGGGCTGGTGGTGAAGCTGGGACCTGTCAACCGGGAGCATGATAATGTGCTGTGGATGCCCATTGGCATGGTGATTTCTTTCCTGGAGTAGGGGACATTTGAGCCGAGTCTTGGAGGAAGAGAAGCAGTTAGCTCTGAAAGCAGAGGAAGGATGTTTCAAGTAGAGGGAGATGGGAAAGATGGCTTCCAGGAGTTTGTGACTGGTCTGAGGTGCAGTGGTTGGACAGGAAGCTGGAAGCGGAAGGGGCCAGGTGGTTGAATCTGCATGTTTTGTAATCAGTGGAGGACCATCCCTGAGGTTTGTAAGCAGGCGGTAGTTAGCTGAACCTGCACAAGGGAATAGCTCGGTTTGTCTTCAGAGGTTGTTGACAGGCTTGTACAGGTGAGTACAGGTGGGTGAGAGAGATGCTGGTTCTTGTTCCATGGAGTCATGGAGTCACGGAGTCACGGAGTCATGGAGTCACGGAGTCATGGAGTCACTCAGTCATGGAGTCATGGAGTCACTCAGTCATGGAGGACTGAGCCTCTGGCAGCAGAGAGTGAGCATGGTGATAGAGTTTATTGAGCAAAAGTACAAAGTTCTCCAGAGTGAGAGGAGTCCCGACTGGGTTCGGTGAAAGGTTTTTGTCTCTGACTTTTTATGGGGACCTTATCAGGAACTGGATAACAGTTTGCAAGACTCTATTCACGGCACCAAGCATGGGCAGGTCTGGAATGTGTTTATCCTTTTTCTCCCCCCAAACCCACCTGCAGCTATGTGCCTCCCACTTGAATCTGCAGGGGAGGAAGGGGTGGGGGAGCCAGTAGCTGCTGTGAGGAGTAGGAGCCTGGGGTCAAGGATCCCTTATCTATCCCTGCCTACTGTAACCCTTTTCCTACTCAGTAGTAATTTCAGCAGCATGCTATTTTAGCAGTCTTTCTTATTTAAATGTTTTTTAAATGATTATTTATTTATTTTTGAGAGAGAAAGAGGGAAAGTCGGAGAATCCCAAGCAGGCTCCACATAGTCAGTGCAGAGCCCTACGTGGGGCTCGAATCCATGAACCAGGAGATAATGACCTGGGCCAAATTCACGAGTCGGACGCTCAACCAACTGAACCACCTAGGTGCCCAGCAGCTTTTCTTTTGCTACAACTCGTCAAGGATTGTTGGCTCAACTTGCCGCGGACCCTTGATGGTGGCTTTTCCGTAAAGCACTGGTCACACGGGCGATGGTGTTCTCGTGCCCGGGGCTGCTGTGTGGGGAGTGGTCATTGTGGGCACCAGCATCCACGTGCTCTCTGGGCCATCCCAGGTTGAAGAGAACCAACTGTCAAGGGAGTGCTTGGGGCCATCTGAGCAGAAAGGTTCTTTCCTGGAGGGAGAGTTGTCCCTCTGGTTTATTTTTCATACGTTGGTAAAAAATGTGTATCTCAGAGCCAGGTTAGATTAATATTCCTGGTTTTTCATTTTATTTTTATCATCATTGGATCAGTTTTAAAACAAACTCCGGTTGTGGTTGGCTTGGCTTTCATTGTTTTGTACAAAATAACCCTGTGTGTGTGTGTGTGTGTGTGTGTGTGTGTGTGTGTGTGGTATACGTACGTGGATGTGGGTGCGTGTTTGAATTCTGTATACTTCAGAAAGCTTCCAGTTTTCAGTGGTTGGTGAAATAGCAACCTGCTTTATTTAATCAACAGGATGTTTTAGTTTAGTTTAATTGTACTGGAAGGGTTTTTATAAAATGGCAAAGAGTAGGTTTTTTTTTTGAGTAGTGTTTCTAATGCTCAATTATTATATGTTGCGATTTGTCAGACGTAGAAAAGGGAAACATTATTCCTGCTAAATTATACTTATGAGAATAATACTTGAAAACAATCTAAGAGTTAGAAACAAAGATTAATAGGAAGTTTAAAGAAAAGCGAGAAAAGAGGAAGACTTAAAGAGGAAGTGTAAAATGTTAATTATAATTGCATTTGACTGCAGTTAATAAAGTTAGCATGATTCTCATGCACTCACATGATGTATTTTGTAGACTTAAATTGTCAGTAGGAAAAGCTTTCTTTCCCTCCATCCTCTTAGGTATAATAGTTGGGGCCTGCAAATTAAGATGACAAAAGATAAGAGAAAAGACAGATTTAATCACAGGAAAATATGCGCCTCAAAGTGGGGGTTTAGGATTGTGGTTTATAGACCATCTTAATTGGGGAAGGGGAGGGGCGAAGGACCCTTTTGGAAAAACAAATGAGAGAAGGGGAGAAGAAAAAGAGCACCTCTAGGAAAAGAAATAACTTTCTGGAAAGATAAATGGGTCCTTAGAGAACAGATGGGAGATGTGATAGTTTTGTGACTGCTTAGGTGTGGTGTGGAGACTTCTCTGGTGATAAGAGTCAGTGTTCCCCGATTGCTCCTAGGGAGGGGACTTAAGTCAGTTGCGTTTTTTGAGAAGCTCTGCTTTTTTAGATTTCAGGAACTCAGAAGCTTGTAGCTGAAAATAATTTTTAGGCCACAGTGGCGCCTTCTGGATCTCTTCAAAATATTTTGCAGTTCAGATCACATTACCCCTGTAGTAGCAGTTGTAGGTAGCCTGATAGCAAAAGACAGTGTCATGACTCAGGGTTTCTATTTATTTTGTTAGAAACTTATTAGAAATAGATGGTCTTAAGGCATAAGCCTTTATAAAACTGACAGAAAGGGTAAGTTTAGGCAAATGTTAGCAGGGTATCGAATTGTTCATATAAGTAAGGGAGTTACTTGCCAAATTTAAAATGTACATTTTTCCCTAGAGATGAGTGTAAGTTTGATGATACTTCAGATCATGACCTTTCAAGTCATAAAATTATCTCAGGAGAGTCTTTTGACACTAATATTGAAACTGAATCACAAACTCTATTTTAGATTTCTAAACGAGCACTCCTAAATGTGAACACTTCAGTGTAATATTTAGTAGAACTCTATTATGTTACAGCTTCTTACTAAAGTGACACTGTACTTGTGACATACACATGTCTGGCGAAGCGCAGTGTCTGGGCAGCAACGGACCCTGGGGAGTGTACAGGATCCAGTTTTGACTGATTTTGATTGGCAGCGTGTGCAGTTTGTAATGTGAGAGGCTGAGCCTAAGATGGTCCAAGATGGTTGTTACTGAATGGGCCCAGTGCCGCTGGGGGCCTCGGGTGTGTGTGTGTGTGTGTGTGTGTGTGTGTGTGTGTGTGTGTAGGTTGGCATTGAGAAACAAGCACTGTCTTTGTGGATGGGACAAAGATGCACCCATCCAACAAACCGGGCAGCCCCAAGAACTGTTCCCAGTGGCTCCCAGCCCCTCAGATCTCTTACGGGGCAGTGCTTGCATGCTGCAGGACTCTTAGCCCCGTAAGGATACAGCTCCGCTATGTTGGGCGTTTACTTTTGGATGTGCAGATAACGTCTTGCAGTACAGAGCAAGTTAGGTAAGATTACTGGGTGGGAGGTCTGTTGGGGCTGCAGAAGCCGCAAAATCCGCAGAAAGGAGAAGCGGCTCCAGGTATAGGAACAGCGATGACACCCCAACCGCCCTTTCCTGAGCGCTTCCTAGGAGCCAGACAGTGCACCCGGCAGCCGGGAATCTGCCTTTGAGGAGGAGGACACTGAGCTCCAGAGATGGCCTCTTTCCCTTTCTGCAGAAAAGGCATGTTTGGGTTAGAGAGACGGGCCTGACCCCAGTGCCACAGTTTGGTCCTGGGTGATACTGGGTCCAGCTTGACTGACGCACATAGGTGTGCATAAATAATGAACAAGTTGCCGAGTAGAGGACTTAAACTCAGTATAAAAACATCAAGGAAGCAGTAGCGCTGTTTATATTACTTTTAGAAGGCCTTATGCTTATCATTCAGGTACTTGAAATGAAATTAAGTTTGTGAAACAAAACACTTAACCAAGGAAGCACTTAGCTCATACATTTTACATTCATGGGGATCTGATTGCTTCTCACGATGACAGAAGGATTTCCTAGTGTTGGAATTGCAGAGGTTGTGAACATTTGAATGCACACTTCCTGTTCTTGATGGACCACAGCTCATAACTCCGATGTGATAATCTTCGTTTGGCTAAAGTCCTAAGATGTGGGACCACTGGTCACAAGGCATGTGTTTGTTTCTTTTTTTAATTTTTATTTAATTTTTGAGATAGAGAGCCAGCGTAAGCAGGGAAAGGGTAGAGAGAGAGAGAGAGAGAGACACAGAATCTGAAGCAGGCTCCAGGCCCTGAGCTGTTAGTACAGAGCCCGACGCAGGGCTTGGACCCGCAAGCCACAAGATCACGACCTGAGCTGAAGTCGGACGCTTAACTGACTGAGCCCTCCAGCGCCCTGTCCCCTAATTTCTTTGTGATAACAAACTGAAATGCCAAGTCATGAAAGTTCTCATTTTTCTCATTGTGACACTTGGATTGAAATTACATGTGCATCTTAATGAAATGAAGATACGGTACTCAGTTGAACAGAAATTTATTTGCACCCCACGCATCATGCTGATCCAGTCAGCTCTTGTGCTTCTCAGATATCTGTGATTTGGAAGAGGTTCCCAAACCCAGTGCTTGTTCTAAAGAGTGTGAGATTTGAGAGACAGGTCATAACTTGAGATCTGGCATTTTGTAAGACCAAATGAACTTTTCTCAGCTCAAATGTTCTTATCTGTAGAAAATAAAGATGATGTGATATACTGTTCGTGACCAACTCTTCGCAAACCAAGTGTAGAGCCGTTTGAATAAACAAATTATGAGGTCATGATTTGGGGGCTTTAGCGTTTTCTGTTGGGTTTCTGGTTCTCAGTTCCTTGTGTGGTAATGTGGCTGCTCCCACCCAGTTGAATGCACACTCTGATTTGTTGAAGATCCCGAGGCAGACCTTGGCTTTCCCTGTGGACTTTGCTGTGAATGCCATTCTTCCAAAATCCTTATTGGGGGAGCCTTTAGTTTCTTCCACGTTTGCGTCCAGGAGTTGTGCTGTGCAGAGATTCCAACAGAATCTTCCGAGTTTGCCTACTGTCGTCAGGCAGGCCCGTCTCCCGGAGGGCGCTCGTAGGAGTCTCTGGGCGGCCTTTCCGGCCCTGCTCTGAGGAAGGCCTGGGAAGCCTTGCGGAGGGCTCTTCCGCAGTGGCTGGAGCTGACTTGGGGATTATTCTGCTGCGATTTGTGAATCATGCGGGCCCCACGTTTCCTTATAGCAGCAGATTCCACTGTGATTTTAGCCATTTTTTCCTAACAGAGCCTTGCCTTTGGCTGTTGTAATGCATGATTCACATGTGTGTGTCTGTATTGGTAATTGTGCCTCATTTAGTTTGTACCTTGATTCACTGTGGGCCTTTCTGCTTTTTGCCCTTTTCCTGCCTCCAGGGTCCTGTCGGGATCCACCAAGTTTTCTGGCTGCCTCAGGCAAGGATATTTGCTCTCCAGGGAGCAACCAAAAACAAGATTTGCATTCTGGAGGCTGGAGATTGCCATTTCCTGGTCCAAAATAATTTTGGCGACTGTCTTGCTGCGCCAGACGTAGATTAGGCCAAGGTGCACAAAAGATCAAATCTGCATTCGGGGTCAAGCTTCCCCTGCCCAGCATTGCAGACGCTAGTCTGCGTGCTTCCCTTTGATGCTGTGTCCGGAATTTCAGTTCGTTTTACCCCTTTCTCTAAAATTCTGTTACCTGGCAACTAACCTGGGTCAGTTCCCTGCCCCAAACGCTACATAGGAGATTATTTTTCTTAATAAAGAAGGAAGAAGCTAGAGACTTGATTGGAAACCGTGTGCTGTCTTCACTCTCTGCGCTCCCCTCTCCTGCCCTGTTTTCTCTCCCTCCCTCAGGAAAAGAACCCACTGAGGACTGCTGGCCGGGCAGACACGACAGGGTCCTGTGGAGAGGGATCTTAAGTGTTGTTGTAAAAACATTTGAAAGGCTTACAGATGACTTTCATTTGTTTTTCTTACCTCCATTCGGGATTGTGCATTTTAAATTATATTGAAGAATTTTGGCTATACCAGACTGTATTATGGATTTCATCAAAATAACTTCTATAGGCGTATGATGTTTGGTATATATGTGTTAATGTATGAATGGAAATAGATCAGTATGCTTGTATTGCATGATTGCTTTTCTTGGGATTTGGTTGATTTGTAAGTTTCATCCTTGAGATACTCAGGCTTGGAATTTTTCCTTACAGCTTCTTTTTTAATGTTCCATGAGGTAAGTGATGTAAAGATGTCTTGGAAGAATTTTTAATTGGAAATTGTTTTCTCTTGACAGATTTGGAAATACAATTCAATTAGTATATAATGTATATTTAATATTTTAAATATTAATAAATAATAAAGTAAGTATACAAATATGAGATATTAAGTATATAATATATAACATATATATCTATATTACATAAATTTGTGATTATTAAAAAGTATAAATAGAATTACAATTACTCTGATCAATTCTCTGATAGCAAAGAAATTTCTAGTGATTTTTGGTGACTTTGTAAATGGTATATTATTTTTCCCCTCCGGTTTAGAAATGAACAGTTTTGGGTCTTTGAGAGTGCCGTACTATAAAATCACATCTGTGTGTTCCACCAAAGTAATTGGAAAGGGAATGGATGTCTAGTTACAGTGGCATCACTGACTTACCAGATCAGTGGGGGTCTGTAACTGAGTTTCCTTAGCAGCAGAAAAATCTTATGAAATAGTGTCTTGAAAACAAGTCCTATTACGGCAGGTTATGTTGAGTGTATATATGGTGAACTGCTGAACCAGGATGCAGACATGACTGATTCTTGAGTCTAGTTTTTATTTTTATTGAGGTGTGTATAAGATTTAAACACACTCTCTCCTTTGACAAGTCTTTCCTTGTTGCAACAGATTCTGTAACTTGCTTGTTGGTTGCTGATGCAGCATTTCAGAAATGGATCAGTGTGGCCCCCAGGCAAAAAGCTCTGTCTTTTCTCTTTGGATCCCAGCAGAGTGACTGCTGGGCTGGGAGGGATTGCTGTAAAGCCTTTTCCCAGGTTTATTTTGAAGGAAAGGCAGGGAGGCAGAAAGTATTAGAGAAGCTCAACAGGGCAGAAAAGTTACATGGAAAACAAGGAGTATAAGGATTTATTTTATTTTATTAAAAAACATTTTTAACGTTTATTCATTTTTGAGAGATGGAGAGAGAGAGACAGAGCATGAGTGGGGCAGGGACAGAGAGAGGGAGACCCCGAATCCCAGGCAGGCTCTAGGCTCTGAGCTGTCAACACAGAGCCTGATGCAGGACTTGAACTCAATGGACTGTGAGATCATGACCTGAGCTGAAGTCGGATACCTAACTGACTGAACTACCCAGGTGCCCCAGGATATAGTTTAGTTTGGAGTTTGGATATAGGGTAGAGAAATGAATTTATTTGTGGTGTGCTGCTATTTTATTGATTTAAATACACTGGCCTTTAAAAAATTTTTTTTAAATGTTTATTTTTGAGAGAGCAAGAGAGACAGAGTGTGAGTGGGGGAGGGGCAGTGAGAGAGAGAAGGAGACACAGAATCCAAAGCAGGCTTGATGCAGGGCTTGAACTCATGAACCTTGAGATCATGACCTGAGTTGAAGTCAAACACTTAACCAACTGAGCCACCCAGGTGGCCCAACACTAATCTTTTTTTGAAATTTACTTTTATTTATTTTTGAGAGAGACAGTGAGCAGGGGAGGGACAGAGAGAGAGGAGAACACAATCCCAAGCAGGTTCCACACTGTCAGCACAGAGCCCGATGTGTGGCTTGAACTCACAAATGGCCAGATGATGATCTGAACTGAAATCAAAGAGTTGGATGCTTAACTGACTGAGTCACCTAGGCGCCCGTAAATACACTAGTCTTGAATAATTTTGAGAGTTGGCTCTTGACCTAATTTGTTGGCCCAAACAAGGGACAGGCAAGACAGGCTGGGCTTATGTCAGTGCTTTTTCTGCTGCCTAGGTCAGTAGTCTCCCTAGCCATAGAATGGTGTGTTTCCTTACATTCTCTCTGAGGAAGATTGCTATATTCTCATTAATGACAAAGGAAACTGTTGCTCATGACTGGTTTGTTTGTTTTTTGAGTTTAGCACCTCTGTTCGCTAGAGTAGATTTATTATCATACTGTGTGTCTGTTTTGTTTTTCAGCAGTGCAAAGATGGGGTCAGGAAATCTTTATGTCATAATTGGGTTTAAGTTCGCTCTTTCTTTCAAGTTTATTTATTTATTTATTTATTTAGAAAAAGTGAGTGAGTGAGCAGGGGAGTGGCAGGAGAGAAGGGGAGAGAGAGAATCCCAAGTAGGGTTTGCATTGCCAGTGCAGAGCCTGACAGGGGGCTTGAACTCAGGAACCAAAAGATCATGACCTGAGCGGAAACCAAGAATCGGACGCTTAACTGACTGAGCCACCTAGGTGCCCCAGCACTTAATTCTTTAACTTGGGTTTTTTTTTATACACAGTTTAAGTTAAGTCTGAGTATTAATATGAGTATTGCACATTTAGAATAAGTTTTGGGTAATCAGATCACAGTAAGTCTTTCCGTAATTTTGTAGTAGACACTATTCCAAATTATAGAACAACTTACTCTGATCTGGTTACACAGAACTTGTTGGTCACTGCCTCTTGTTGTGAAGTGGGTTTATGCTCTTCATTGATTTGTCTACAGTATGGGTATGAATGAAGGAGGGAAGACCGTGTACTAGCTGAATGACCTTCAGCAAATCACTTAAGGATCCTTTGTAGTGTTTGTAGAATTTGAATGGAGAGATTGCCTTATTTCTATTCTGTGGGACTTTTGTATTTTTTTGTTTGTTTTTTTAATTTTTTGAAAATTTGTATTTATTTTTGAGAGAGAGAGAGAGAGAGAGTGAGTGTGTGTGTGTGTGTGTGTGTGTGTGTGTGTGTGTGTGTGAGTGAGCAGGGGGAGGGGCAGAGACGGAGGAGACCCAGAATCAGAAGCAGGCTCCGGGCTCTGTTTGAGCTGTCAGCACAGAGCCCAATGTGGGGCTCGAACTCACAGACTGGGAGATTATGACCTGAGCTGACAGAGTTCTTGGGCTCCCCTTAACTTTGCTATTTTTAAGAAACATGTTGGCAAAACTATGCAACCATGGTCTTCATTTTGATAGCCTAAACCAGGCATATTCGGGTCTTTGTCCTTTTGGATCTTGACGTGGCCTCTTTTAGAAGAGGAAAAATGAATTTTCTACTTTAGAGTCATTATTGATACAGATTTTTTTTTTTTTTTTACTGATAACAGAATGTTAGAGCCAGAAAAGAAATAAAAAATAGGTAAAATAAAAGCCTATATAGCTTTCTATTTAGTTTGAACTTGAGGCTAGGCAGCTTGTGGGTTTTAACTGAAAGAAAAGAGTAGGTCTAGGAGAATAAACAATATATTGAGGGAGTGTTAAAAGCCCAAGTTGTTAAATATAGTTGGAGAGCTCTCTCTTTTTTTTTTAATGTAAAACTTCCTTGTTTATTTGTCTAGTGTGGCTTGTCTGAGTAAAAGCATGTGTTTAAACCCTACTCTAAGCAGAAAAACATGTTTAATTGAATGTAATCGCCATGTACTCGATTTGCCACTCGCTTTGGAGCCGTCTCAGCTACTAAAATAACATAAGGGAGGATAAACTAAATCAGAGGTTAAGACACATGTGCTTAAGTGAGCTTATTTGTAGCTCCTATACTAATTAAAACAAGTTGACAAAATATTTTTGTATAAACTTCCCTTTATGTATAGGACTTAGTGTTTTTTTTTTTTTTTTTATGTACTAGAGAAAAGGTCTCAAAATATTTGAGAAAGTAAATTAAGAAGGCTTTTTCATTTTCACTTAAAAATATACTTACCAATTGATCAAGGAATGATGTGCAGACCTGTAGTGAACTTGAGGTGCGGGTGTTGGGTCACAGTGGGCGAGGGTCAGTCTTCCTCCACTAGTTTTCCTCTAACCTGCGTCGTACTGCGGCCCTAGGGGGAGAGCCTTTGCTTTTGGGCCTGGGGGCGGCCAGCGGGGAAGGGCAGACTGGGCAGAAATGGGGAGCTCCTCGATACTCTCAAGACTTGCAGTTTCAGTGTCGCAGTTTCTGAGTTTCCCGAATGTGTGTATGATGTCATTGTAGTGTAATTTTCAGAAGTGGTAGTCAAGAATGTTGGCTTGTGTGACCCCTGAAAGAATTGAAAAAAACTGAGTTACTCTTGGCACATATAATGTTTGGAGGTTTAAATCAATGCAGAACGATACCATTTTCAGTGTATTGTAAATGCCATTTCAATATATTTAAAGAGAATCTCAGTATCCTAGTAACTTGATAACCATTTGTCAGCCATTTAAAAGAGAATAGAAATTTTACATTTCTTCTTTATTTCTGTTTATTTATTACCCAGAGTTTAACTCTAAGACCAGTAATGTCCCACTTGAAAGTCTCTTGTTGATTATTCTGTCATAGTTTTCTATAACAAAATATATGTATAAGCAAGTTTCTATTGAGAAGCAGTTCTGGAATGGCAGAAAAAGGACATCTAGAAATCTACTTCTCTGTGAAAGCAATGAGAACAAAGGCAAAAATGATTAAAATCAACTTTTTCAGAACTCTGAAAACTAACCATAGGCTTGCAGTAATCCTAGGAGTGTGTATTCAAGGAAATGTGTTTTAACTTGCACTATTCCCACTCCCTCTTACTTATTTTTGAGAGACAGATAGAGACAGATCATGAGCAGAGGAGGGCAGAGAGAGAGGGAGACACAGAATCTGAAGCAGGCTCCAGGCTCTGAGCTGTCAGCACAGAGCCTGACATGGGGCTCGAGCCCACAAACTGCAAGATCCTGACCTGAACTGAAGTCAGACGCTCAACCGACTGAGCCACCCAGGCGCCCCTCTGTGGTAGGTTTAAACAAGTAGCCTCATAGTCATCAGATGGGAAAGGATGGGTTTGGAACCCCCCAAAAGTGCTAGTGCCAGAGAATTGTCACTCCGTGACTCGTCTGGAAGCTCCCAGTAAAGCCTCATTCTCAGGGCTTGTCTGTATTTGACGGGCTCAGGCTACGTGGCGGTGAAGCCCTCTTCTTAGGATTTCTGTTGAAAACAGCCAGCAGTCACGGTTTGCCATCACAGGTGCCCGTGGCAGTGATCTCCATTGGGGCAAGGAAGAAGTTGGCCAAAAAACTTAAGAAAATCTTGGGAATGAGATGTCCGTTGGGGGCTTATGAAAAGCTCTGACATCTCTGGGGGTCTAGAAGACGAAGCCCATGGGCAGGACTGTGCGCATGCCCAGGAAATACTTGAAAAGGCCCTGCTCTCACCCTGGCCTTGAGGCTCTGCACAAGCAGAAGGTAAAGGCTGAGAACAGTTGTAAAGCGGTTCACCTGGAAGGTGTGTCCCGGCACACCGAGAGCCCCTTGGTGACGGGTGGGGTACTTGTTCAGGGCATTTAAAGAAGTTTGTCTTCAGGGTTTAGCTCCACTGTCACTAAGCAGCTGAGCAGAGGCTTGAGTGGCCACACATGACAAAATACAGACTTTACGGAATTAGTCCAAGAAAATCACCGAACAAACACAGACAGCAGCAGCAACAGCATATCCTGTGAGGAGAGGGATCTATCTGATTTTCACAGTTGCCACCTTATATTTTTAAAGTGTTCAGTTTTTGGGGTGCCTCAGTTGGTTAAGCCTCTGACTTCAGCTCAAGTCATGTTCTCACAGTCTGTGACTTCAAGCCCCGAGTCAGGCTCTGTGCTGACAGCTCAGAGCCTGGAGCTTGTTTCAGATTCTGTGTCTCACTCTCTCTCTGCCCCTCCCCTGCTTGTGCTCTGTTGCTCTTGCTCTCAAAAAGAACTAAAACATAAAAAAAAATTTAAAGTGTTCAGTTTTCAACAAAAAAGGTATAAGATGGGGGTGTCTGAGTGGTGCAGTTCGTTAAGCATCCAACTCTTGGTCTCGGCTCAGGTCATGATCTTACAGTTCGTGAGCCCCCACACTGACAGTACAGAGCCTGTACTCTCTCTCTCCCTCTCTCTCTGGTCCTCCCCACTCTCATGAGCTCTCCCTCTTTCTCTCAAGTAAATAAGTAAACTTAAAAAAATAAGGTGCTCAGAGAAATATTGAAGTATGACTTGTGATCTCACTCACTACTTCCCCCTGTGTTAAGCTCTGACAGGCCACATAACAGGTGTTCAGAAACATTATTTAAATGGACTTAGATTCAAGCAGGTAGCAGGTAGTCGTAATTAGCTGATTTTAGAGACCCTATGTATTTTCTTTCCTCTGTAATAAGCGTTTAGCCCTAAGACAAAACCTTGTGTTTTTATTACATCTCCTAGAATGTAGTCCTTATTAAATGACATTTATTTATTAAAAATTTTTCTTAAATGTTTATTTTTGAGAGAGAGAGAGAGAGACAGAGTGCTAGCAGGGGAGGGGCAGAGAGGGAGTCACAGAATCCAAAGCAGGCTCCAGGCTCTGAGCGGTCAGCACAGAGCCCGATGCAGGGCTTGAACTCATGGACTGCGAGATCATGACCTGAGTCGAAATTGGACACTTAACCGACTGAGCCACCCAGGTGCCCCTGACATTTTAAAAAGCCATACATTTGCCCAAATGTGTGTTGATTATATCCTGGAAAATTTGAAGGCTCTTTCTTTAAGCAATTATATACAGTAAACCTGCTAAATCACTTTGAAATGTTTCCTATATGAAATGTATCTTTATAGTTTGAATTTTTAAAGCAGTTTGAGAATATAACTATTACACTGTTATTTTGCAGATGTCCAGATCTCTAGTGACCTATAGTCAAGTGATCATATTATGTTATTTGACTTTTCCTTCCTTCCTTCCTGCCTGCCTGCCTTTCAATTTTTTATTTTAAAGAGAGCATGAGATGGAGAGGGGAGAGGAGGGAGAGAGAGAATTTTGAGCAGGCTCCACACTCAGGGCAGAGCTTGGCCCAGGGCTAGATCCTGTGGCCCTGGGATCCTGCCGAAATCAGGACTTGGATACTGAACCGACTAAGCCGCTACCCAGGCGTCTTGACTTCTTTATTTAACGATTCAGAGGATTTTGGTGTGTCAGACCTAGTGAATTGAGTTAAGACTACTTATCAGCTCATGGTGATTTAAAAAGCTGGCCTTGAATCTGTAAGATTTGCAAGTGACAGACTTTTACATGATCAGTTGTGATGATGTAAGAAACTCAGGGTTGTCATGTACTGTATTGGTTTATTCCAGGAGCAGATAAAAAGGAACCTGAAGATACTGCTATCATCACATCTGTGCATACAGTGTTATCAGTATTTCCTGTTTCCAGATCTCATTTGTGTATATTTCTCATCATTCTCTTTTACTCCAGTGTCTGAGAAAAGATGGAATAACCCTTTAGACTGACAGGCTTCAGAATCCTGTGTCATTGATGCCAGGCAGGGAGGCGAGAGCCCATTAGGATCTTCGAGAATGTGGTCAGAATTCCACGTGGTGATGACAGGTTTCTGCAGCCGCTGATGCTGAGCTGGCTGGCATTCAGAGTGACACATGGAAGGGGATCCCAGAGAGTAAACAGTTGTTTACTGGCATTTGTAAACAAGGCCAAAATGACCGGGGTTTACACTGGATCATGAAGTTAAAACTTAATTGTTAAAGTACGTGGTTAGCCAAACCATACTTCCCTTTTGAGGACTAGTGTGGGTTTATGATAAATTGAAGGCTCTTGTCTTTTCTAGTTTTTGTTTCACAATTTTTTTGGTAAATATATATGAACACAATAAGCCATTTTCCTAGGAAAGAACATTTTGGGTTTTCTGCACTAGAGCAAGTAAAAGTAAAGTGCAAGTTTTTTTTTTCCTTTCCTTTTTCCACTGTGGAAATCATATTGGCAGTAGACTTGGGAGCAGTCCGAGCCCATTTCCCCATTGTCTCAGCTTCACCAGTGCGGCTGGGAGCAGGTGGGTGGAGGTGGAGGGTGGCTCGCACATGGACCCGGCTGACTGAGGGCTGGGTTGGCTGGCAGAGTAGAGTGACCGGAGCAGGCCAGCCTGTGACTGAGAAAAGAGAAATGATGAGATGGGAACGGGTGGAGGAGAGTGTAGATAGCAGCGCCTGAAGCCAAGGGGAAGAGGACAGGTGTGCAGTCAATGAGGTGAGTGATTCAAGGACAGAGAGCACTTGTGCTTGTCCACAGGGTCTTCTCCTAGGAGTGTAGTCCCGGGCATGCACAGAGAGAGTGGCCCTCCTGAAGTGTGCGATGTTTTGTGGGAGCCCTGGGGTCAGTGGGTCACCCAGGCCTCCTCTCTCCTTTGCACCCTTCTCTGGTTGGCTTTGGCAAGTGAGGTGGAAGAGGGGCACCTTGGCACCTGTCAGGTACAGATTTTAATATATATTAGGCAAAACTGGAACGTTAGGAAAGAGGTGGCGAATGGGATTATTCTTTTTGAATATGTATTTTCCTTCTTAAAGTAGTTTTCAAATGTTTTACTTATTTTTGATATAGAGAGACAGAGCATGAGCAGGGGAGGGGCAGAGAGAGGAGACACAGAACCGGAAGCAGGCTCCAGGCTCTGAGCTAGCTGTCAGTGCAGAGCCTGACGTGGGGCTCGTACCCACGAACGTGAGATCTGACCTGAGCCACAGTCGGAGGCTTAACTGACTGAGCCACCCAGGCGCCCCTAAAATAAAGTGGTTTTCAAAAATACATGTAATACTAGAAGATAAATGATAAATGAGAGTATTAGTACTATACGATTAGGAAAAATAGTGGATGTCCTGAGTCATTACAAGAGGCAGGTCACTATTTGGCTTTCATATCTTTCGCACAGAAGGAGGAAGTGAACAGAAGCAGGGCTGTACGCTGTGGTGTCCATCAGGCTAAAGAAAAACAAAAACAGTCACTTAGCCATTTATAAAGTATTAAATACTGAGTATATATAAAATAAATAACATATAAATAAATATACATAAAGTATACAAAATATAAAGTATAAATACTGAGTATGTATAAAATACTCAGTATAAAGTACTGAGCAATGTCCGTGACAATTTTCCTTTTATAAACTAAAAAAATTATTAGGCTTGCTCACATCATTAAAAGCAGTCTGTCCAGAGAATGAAACAATGTGGTCTCGGTAACCAGCTCTGTGCTACTTGGCTTAACTGAGGGATGATAGCTTTTGTTTAGGACAGGTGTCACATTCCCAAACGCCTCCAGAGTCCTGGCCCGAAGGTGAGTGGTGCTGGAGCGGAGTCCCGAAGACCCGGGGTTGGGGGGAGATGCACCCACGGCATTTGGGCTCATGTTCCATAACAAAAAACCCTGTGCTACTTTCAGAAGTCACACTGCAGGTCAAAACACACCACGGGAGCTCTGATCTAGAGGAATGTGTGGTCAGATCTCTGACAACTTTCTTAAAAATGGTTTCAGCTGAGCTTTGGAAGATGTGGAGCAGCAGTGAGTTGTGGGTTGTGCTCTCTGACAGGTACCCGGTCTGCCGGTGACCCAGGTTGCCAGTTAATCACGCAGCTCTGTGTTTTACTTGTTGGACAGACTAGAAAGGGGAGGTAAAGCCATTTGTCTTTTTAGCTGAGGCCACTGGGAATTGTAGGGGAGGAAAACCTGTCCTTTCTTTTCCTTCCAGGTTCTCTGGCTGACCTAATAATTAAATTGACATAAGACAGGTTAACAGGAGAAAAAAAATTAATTATAAATGTATGAGAGCCACACAAAGATATGAGAGGCTCTCTGGCAGGCAACTGAAGTTTATATGCCACCATGAGTTAAAGAGGAGTAGGTGGAGGAGCCAGGGACTTCAGAGGAGAGGAAGACATTTACAGGAAGATGGGAAGAGCAATGTTTGGTAAGCAGGTGTTTGCCTTGCAGAGAGGTCTTAGTGTTTTGTGTGTGTGTGTGTGTGTGTGTGTGTGTGTGTGTGTGTGGCGGGGGGGGGGAAGTCATCTTTGGTAATACCTCTCCTGGTACTGGCTCCCTGTCTAAATTTTTAAGTGGAGATGGGAGATAAAATGCTCTTCTTAAGTCTGTTTGGCCTTCATTGTCCTAAGCTCTGGGGTGGCCTGCCTTGAGCCATATCAGAATCTAGAGGTAAGAGAAGAGGGCCAGTTCACTATGGTCTTTGGTCTCCAGGTACCATTTTGGGCCCACCCAAGAGAGAAGAGGTAGCCCATCATTTTGGGGATGCCCTTATAACTTAGGTGGTATATAGGTATCACATATAAACAAAAATTAGGAGTTTTGATTTTGACCATGTTTTGAATATTTGTGCTGGCAAGGTAGAGGACGTTGGCAAAGATGATCAAGTTCTGTGGTGTTTCAGAAGAGCAAGAAAAATTCTTAAAAGTGGAATATAGTACTGAAGGGTGACATGAGGTCTTTTCTGTGGTCTTTAAGAATGGGATTGTTTAAAAGCAATTTTCTGAATGGGAGAAAATATTTGCAAATGATATATCTAATAAAGGGTTAATGTCCAAAATTCATAAAGAACTTACACAAGTTAACACTAAAAAACTAAACCATCCAATTAAAAAATTTAGAGGACCTGAATAGACATTTTTCCCAAAGAAGACCTACAGAGAGCCAACAGACACATGAAAAGATGCTCAACATCACTAATCATCATGGAAACGCAAACCAAACCCGCGATAAAATGAGAATATCACTGCATGCTTTTCAGAATGGCTAGAGTCAGGAAAACAAGAAATACAAGTGTTGCCAAGGATGTGGAGAAAAGGGAACCCTCTGTACTGTTGGTAGGAATGTACATTGGTGCAGCCGCTGTGCAGAACAGTATGGGGGTTCCTCAGAAAACTAAAAATAGAAATACTGCACAGTCTATTAAGTCCACTATTGGGTATTTACCAAGGAAATGAAAACAGTAGTTGAAAAAGATAACCTGAACCCCTGTGTTCGTTGAAGCATTATTTACAGTAACCAAGATGTGGAAGCAACCAAGTGTCCATTCATAGAGGAATGGATAAAGAAGATGTGGCATTATATTTACAGTGGAATACTAGTCATAAGAAAGTTAAGATCTTCCTTCACAAAAACAGGGATGGACCTATAGGGTATTACGCTAAGTAAAATAAGTCAGAGAAAGATAAATGCCATACGATTTCACTTATATGGGGACTCTAACACACGAATGACTAAATGAATCTAAAGAGCAAATAGACTCTTAAATACCCAGAACAAACAGATTGCCAGAAAGGAAGTGGGTGAAGAAATAGATATAGTAAGTGAAAGGGATTAAGAGGTACAGACTTCCAGTTATAAATAAGTCATGAAAATGACAAGTATATAGCATGGTCCATAATATTGTAATAACTTTGTATGGTGACAGATGGTTACTGTACTTACCATGGTGGTGAGAGCGTTGAGAATTGTAGACAGTTGTTGAATCCCTGTGTTGTGCACTTAAAACTAAGAAAACATTGCATGTCACTTATTCCTCCATAATAAAAGAAATGGGATAGTTTAACAGTTGGGAACTGTCTTTGCAGTGACATACAAATGCACGTGCAGGTACATACATATGTAACCTGGAGTTGTGTTCCCATCGTGTGATACTGTGATTTGGTTCCAGGAGCTCGCGAACCTATCTTCCCGCCAGGTTGAGCGCCACCAGTGCATGTAATGCTGTGTAGTTCTCTGTGGTCCAGCTCCCTCTGTGATCCGAGCAAAAGAAAAGGCAGTCTGCTCATTTATTTCCTAGTACACTGTGATTCCAAATTAAATTATGCAAATACAAACTAATGGCACATAAATAATATTAATAAAAGCTTCACATGATGTGCAGAATTTCAGTGGACCCATTCCCCCAAATTATGTATCAAGTGATGTCATTTTCAAGCTAGCAGTTCAGCTGAATTATAAAAGTGCTGTGGGGCGCCTGGGTGGCTCATATAAACTTCTGACTCTTGGTTTCCGCTCAGGTCATGATGTCATAGTTCGTGGGTTCAAGCCCCACATTGCAGTGCTGACAATGCAGAGCCTGCTTAGAATTCTCTCTCTCTCTCTCTCTCTCTCTCTCTCTCTCTCTCTCAAAATAAATGAACTTAAAAAAAAGTTGCTGTTATAAAAAATAAATAAAAATGCCTTGCTCCCTTTCTCTTTAGAAATACCTACTAACCCTTGGCAATTTTATGTAGACTCTTTTTTTTTCTTTTTTAATGTTTATAGAACTGCTTTCAGGCACCTGGCTGGCTCAGTTGGTAGAGCATGTGACTCTTGGTCTCAGGATTCTGAGTTAAAGCCCCACATGGGGTACAGAGTCTACTTAAAAAACCTTTTTGAGAGATTCTGATGATATTTATATTATTATTTTAAAAATGATTATTACAATTAGGTCTGTCTTTCAAAATATCCAGGTGTGCTAATACTGGTGCTGAAAAACACCTTGAAAATTGGGAACTTTTGAACAGGAATGTGATAAAACACACTATGGTAGGCCATGCTGTCAATTTAAGAGCTACAGCTGAGAAATACTAGAGAGAATGCTGATTTTAAAAAGCAACAGTAAAGAAAAATTGAACACAATGACTGCAGATTTATGTGTTCCGAGGCTGCATTCCCCACACCTTTCCCATAGCCTGTGGGATAATCAGTCTTGAACTTATGTGAGTTCTTCAGGGACACATACCATCAATCAGATGTAGACATGCTTTATGAATCCCTTTTAAGCTAGGCTTGGGAAAGATTGCTTAGGTTGAAAAAATACACTTAGCAAGGGACTTACTTGTCTGACACTGAGTAGAACATCTTTAAAGGGTTAGAAGAAGAAAATTTTGCATCTAGTTTTTCAAGACTTGCCAGTAAACATTTAGTGAATTATTTTATGCCTGCCACCCTGCTTTGTTGTGGGGAAGAAGTGCATTTCTTACACTTATTTATGTGCAATCCATCTTTCTTCAAAGTAGGAAGGTTTCTTCCTGGTTGTAGCTTTGTGCTAAATGCTTTCAAATAATATACAACAAATAATATAAAGTGACAGGGTTTCTGATAATAATTTCCTAAGTTTAAATGTTGGTTAATAATGTGCCAGGGCACCGTGTGAGCTGCTTTGGTAACTCATTTAATCCTCACGGCACCCCTTTGAGATTGGTACTGTCTGTTGTGCCGTTGTACAGGGAAGAAGACAGAAGCCAAGGGAAGTTAAGTGATTTGCCGGAGATCTGACAATTAGTAAGTTGCAGAGCTGGGAGTCAGATCCAGGCTGGCTGTCTCCAGAGTCTCTTCCATTGTGGCCTCTCAGGAAGCTGGGGATGAGGATCCTCCTGTCAGAAACTTCATACCCTGAAGGCAGTTTGCTCCAAAAACAAGGGGACGTGATCCCTTGTAAGAGGAATTACTGTCTGGAAAAGAAATGTATAATGAAACAGTGGCTCAGAAACCCTGGGGTTTGTATTTGGTAACTGCATACCGAAGGAGGGGATGGGAAGTTTGTGGAAGTGAGGGTGAGGGCCAGGCTGGACCCTGAAATTGGGAGTCCCAGGGTGAGTCTGGAAGGCCTGTTGAGAACAGTGCTCCACAAGGGTTCACCCCCCACCCTTCCCAGTCCTTCAGCTCTTCCATCACTGCAGAGTAGCGCTGTGCTTTCCCTTCAACAAGACGTTTATTAAGCAGTGGATTTTCACCGTGGTGCGTTTACAAGGGTGTGTGTGACCAAGTCCCTACCTTAGATTTTGCCTGGAAAGCCTTGTGTGACTCAGAAAACCCTCCTCACCCCTCCACCCTGCTGAACTCCGCACCTGCTTGTGATGTTTGCGACTGTTTTAAGAGCGGTGAAACATTCAGTTTTGCAGTTCAAAAGCTGACAGTGGCAATATCTATCTGGTTTATGGGCCTCCACTTAGTGCCAGTGGGTGTTGTGAGAGAGGGAGACACAGAATGTGAAGCAGGCTCCAGGCTCTGAGCTGTCAGCACAGAACCTGACGTGGGGCTCAAGCCCACAAACCGTGACATGATGACCTGAGCCCACAGACCGTGACATGATGACCTGAGCCGCTTAACCGACTGAGCCACCCAGGGGCCCAGGTGTGGGAGCACAGAGACCTGCCGCGGGTCGGGGATGGGAGGCGAGATACTGGTATCAGTCAGTACAGTGACAGACTTTGCCCAGCTGATGTCACTTAGCTAGCTCATTGTTGAGAAATGACTTGAGATTTTTACCCAGAATGAAGTGATCCCTAATTATTGTCGCTTGGGCAGGGTGAAATTGCTGCTGAGTGACGATGAAGCAGTGAAAATATGCTGGAGGGTTTATGTACATGTGTCCAAGCAACGCTGACCGCACGAAGGAACAGTTAGTTCCCAGTATTGCTTGTCCATCAGACTGTCACAGCTTTAGTTAGACCGATGTCCTGAGGACTGTATGGGACATGGGCCCTCACTGAACAGGGGATCCCCTTCTTCCCTCTGTCCCATTAAAGGTTTAGTTGTATTACACCTTCACCTTTGTGGAACTCCAATTCATAAGGGCTAGGAATTTTGTAAATTTAGAGAGCACTTTCCGGAAGCAATCCAACGCATGTCTGTAATACTGTAATTTGTTATGGGTTTGATTTGAATGCGGTTTGTGCTATTTCTTAGCATTCTAAAATATTTCCCTGTATGTTTTAGTTACTTGTAAGACTTAGGAGACTGAAAAAGAGACCTGGCTTCATTTGTCTTTTAGTTGTTTTCTGAACCCCTTTTGTGTGTCCAAAACACTAGGTAGAGAAAGTAGGCAATATATTGGAGCAGTTTGCGTTGAGTTGTGGAGCCAGACACATGTATCCTGTGACCGTCGAGTTGGAAGAGCAGGAGGAGTTGTTACAGAGCCGTCTAGAGCACTCCTATATACATTTTCATGTGAATGAGGGCAAGCATTTTTGTTCTTTCTTTACAGATGAGGAAGCAGGATACTGCCCCACATCCAACACCTAGCCAATCAAACCCTTTACTCGTGTTATTCCCAGCTGCCTTTCCAGTGTGGATGGTGGGAGGGAGAGGGCCAGTGTGAACCAAGCCTAGAAGGCAATCGTGTCTGAGTGCAGACGCCAGCCCTCCGTGGCTTCATCAGAAGGCTGGTGAGATGGGAGAAGCCTGGTCAGAAGTCCTCGTGCAGGACCCGAGTCTCACCCTGTTACTCACCCTGGTCCTCGGAGCCTCACCATCGGGCTGGAGGTGTGTAACAGGGTGAGGTGTCTGTTGTGCGTAATGTTTAGTCTCAAGCCCTTGTCTTTGCCTTGGAGGCCTAGCCATGAAGACCACATCAGAGCGGCCGAGGTGGAAACGAGCAGGCTGGCAGGTTGGAGCGGGGGGCTCTTGGTGGCAGAGCTGCGGAGGGGAGACTGCTGAGGGGAGACTGTGGGTGAGTGCGGCCGTGGTCTGGGTGGCAGTGATGGAGACGGGTCCCAGCTGTCTGGCCTGCTGTCAGAGCACTCAGAGTTGCTCATTCTTCCAGCTCCGAAGACCGGTACGTAGGAAGTGCTCAAAATTGCTTCCATGATGTATTTGCAGCTTTTTGACAAAGATATAAATAGGACTTTCCCCCTCTTAATCTACCTTCTTTAAGGTGAAAATACTTTAAAAAAAATACCAAGCCAGTCTCAGCATTTAAGATGTAACATTTTGGATGTCATGAATGCCAAGGTATAGTCTCTGGCCATTCTTTGATTTCTTTAGTCTTGGGTTAATACCACTTTGGCTACTGCCATTACATTTCAGAGACATTCTCTCCAAAGCTGCTTCTCTGAAGGATTGAAGATAAAAGCATCTGAGCTTTGTTTAATTGACTAATGAACATTTTAAAGGACACTAAAGGTCATAACCCAGGTGACTGCAGTTGATTTTACTCAGTTTACAGACCATTTTTCTACTTCATTTCAGTGTGCTTCAGGACACGTGGGCCTTTCTCTGTGTTGGATTTCAGCTTGCTCTCGTCCTTCTGCTCTGTCATGTTGGGTTTCTTTTGCCAGTGTCATTTTAATGCAGCTTCATTAGCACAGGATGTGTGCAAGGTCTAGGCCCAGTGGTGCCAGGAGCACAAAGATAAGAGGCATCCTCTCTGAAGTCATCACCTGGTGGGACCACAGTGGGGACTCAATGAGACTGTGGTTGGGAGGGGGTGGTTCTGGCAAAATCAGTGTCTAGAGGTGGGCCTCGAAGGATGGGAGCAAGGGGAGAAGGCTTCCCATGTGACGGGCCCTGCTCTAAGCGCCACTTGTGTGTTGGTATATCTTGTCCTTCTAACAACCATATCAAGTACATTCAGTTGTGACCTGCATTCTGTACAGAGAATTAGGAAAAAGAGAAGTGTCTTGTCCAAGAGCACACAGCTCAACAGTGGCGCTGCTGGGATTCTAGCTCGGGCAGTCTGGTTGAGAGTCCATGCTGTGAATTGCTACACTAGACCAGTGGGATTTGGACAAATGAAGATTAAAGATTGTGGTCTCCTTGGCGGTAGATGGGGGAGCCACAGTGATCAAAAGAATGGAGGTAGACCAGTTGGATAGGACCTTTGACTGGTGCCCTGGAGTCCCACACCAAAGGGGATGGTTGTAACCTGCAAGCACCATAGACTCTGGGTGCCATCACTGTGCTGGTGGGGTGTTGTATTTGTGATCCAGTGGGCAGGGGTGGGGTCGGGAAGGGCTTTGAGTAATGCAGTTGCAGAGCTCCTTGCCTCTCCTACACTTCAAGCTATCCTAAATTTTTGGTGTTTGTTTCCTGAGTAGATAAAAATGTGTAGGTTTCTGCTCTTACTGGCCTCTTCCCATTCTTTTTTCTTTCTTCTACAGTTGGACTTCTGGGAAGAGTTTTCTGGAAGGTCATCTGTACTACTACTTTTTTACCTCTCCCTCTACTCTTCACCATCCATCTCTGTCGGTCCCCTGTCATCCCCCTGGAACTGTTCTTACTAAGGTGTCACTGACCGGCTCACCGATCATTCTGGTGAGGACTTTTCTGTCTTTAATGTACCCAGTAGTTTCCAATGAGGGGCAGTTTTGCTCCCTCTCCCCACCCAGGGGATAGCTGGCAATGTCTGGAGACATTTTTGCGTGTCACCGTTGAGGAGGGTGGTGTTACTGCTGCTACACGTCTTGTAGTGCCCAGGACACTGCCCACATCAAGGAAGTACCCAGCCCGAAGCATCAGTAGTGCAGAGCTTGAGAAACCGTGATCTCTGGGGGCATTCCTTCGTCCTCTGTTCTTATAACTTGCCAACCGCCTTGATACAATTCTCTCCTTACTAGTCTTTCAGTGAATCCTTCATTCATTCCTTAGCAGCCTCTGTGGAGGACTCTTCTCAGCCTTTTAGTATTGCTTCTCAGGATTCTTTTCTTCTCCTCGTGTTCCTCTTGGGCTAACCTCCACCTCTGGGTGTGTGGCCGCACATCTGCATTGGGGCCCCAGGTCTCCTGAGCTCCAGGCTTGTCTTTCTCTGCCTCAGTGGTACACAAGCTTCCAGTTCAGCGGACCCAAAGCAAGGCCAGCCCCAAGTGGTCTTTGTCCAAACCTGCCCCTCCCGTGTTCGCCGTCCATCTGAGTTTGCTCATCCTCAACAGTGAGCGCCATCTTACTCTGCTGTGGCGCAGGCACTCACCTCTCACCCAGAATGCTCCCGTCCCCTGTCCCCTGCCTCATGTCCCACACTGCCACCAGGGTAAGCTTTATAAAACAGTACTCCAACTGAGGGTTCTCAGCTACAAAAGATAAAGGCTAAACTAAGCTTGGCATGCGCAACCTTCCTGATAAGTCCAGTGGTTCCCTACTTGGTGTATTACTGCTTTCCAGAAGGGTCTTTTGAAAATGTTACGGATATTGAAGTAACCAGGATTCCAGTCTCTGTAAATCCTATTTACTTCTTAGGAAATAAATTCTACTCTGTGTCACTAAGTTTTCCCTCCTTTCGGGGAACGTGATTGGCTTTTTGGATGTGGGTGGGGCATGTGGTTAAATACGGTAGAAGTATCTTGGCGTTCCCGTTTTCTGTCCTGATAGCTTGCTCCTTCGTGACCTGGCAGTGTAATTCTGTGTAGACCAACAATTAGTGTGACCAAGTGTTTTCCCCTCAGGTATCAGACCATTCTAGGAGAGAGCTGGGGAGAGGTAAGTCTGCTTTCTAGCTTTTCTGTGATATTCAGGACAACTTCAAGTTTGTGATAAAGGGCTCTGTGGGCCCTTTGGAGCTGTCACCTGAACTAGTTGGCTGAGTGGCTTCATCATATTACTTCCTTGTTCATTGGAGTGATTCCTTTTTTAAAAGAACCTTAGAGCTGCCTGTCATTACACCCACATCTTAGGAAGAACCTCATGCTATACTGTACTGTTGTGAGTATTGACATACGGCTAATTGCACTGGGAAGGATTTGGACTTTTTGAAGCTTACTGGTGTGTTTTTCCGCAGATAAGAAGTATCTGAAAATAAATTCCCTCGGCCCAACAAGATACCAGAAGAGAGTAGTGCATGTTTTCTAATCCTGTCTGATGTTACTCCAGCAGTGGGAATCTTGACACCAAAAGACTGCCCTATTGGCACAAATGGGCTAATGCAGGGGCGGTAGTTTTGCTCTCTGACGAGGTGCCAGCTGGAATCCCAGCTCCTGGTGCTGAACCCTCTCTTTCTCTCTCCCTGTGTCCCCCCAGAGGCCCCCTGTGCCACGCCCCTGATCTGCAGCCTCGGCAGGCCGGTGGACCTGGACAAGGACGACTACCAGAAGGTGGTGTGCAACAACGAGCACTGCCCCTGCAGCCCCTGGATGCACCTGCAGTGCTTCTACGAGTGGGAGAGCAGCATCCTCGTCCAGTTCAACTGCATCGGCCGCGCCCGCAGCTGGAACGAGAAGCAGTGCCGCCAGAACATGTGGACCAAGAAGGGCTACGACCTGGCCTTCCGCTTCTGCTCCTGCCGCTGTGGGCAGGGCCACTTAAAGAAGGACACAGACTGGTACCAGGTGAAGCGGATGCAGGATGAGAAGAAGAAGAAGTCTGGGTCGGAGAAGAACACAGGGAGGCCCCCCGGCGAAGCAGGGGACGAGGCCAAAAAGTGCCGGCCACCGAACAAGCCGCAGAAGGGCCTGAGCCATGACCTCCCGCGGCGGCACTCCATGGACCGGCAGAACTCCCAGGAGAAAGCGGTGAGCGCCGCGGCCTACGGGGCCCGCTCTCCCGGGGGCTCCCCAGGCCAGTCCCCGCCCGCCGGCTACTCCATCCTCTCCCCTGCCCACTTCAGCGGCCCCCGCTCCTCCAGGTACCTCGGGGAGTTCTTAAAGAATGCCATCCATCTGGAGCCCCACAAAAAGGCCATGGCCGGGGGCCATGTCTTCCGGAACACGCACTTCGAGTACAGTCCGGCTGGATTATCTGTGCACCGGGGGGGCCACTTCGACACGCCCGTGCAGTTCCTGCGGCGGCTGGACTTGTCCGAGCTGCTCACCCACATCCCCAGGCATAAGTTGAACACTTTCCACGTGCGGATGGAGGATGACGCCCAGATGGGCCAGGGCGAGGATCTACGCAAGTTCATCCTCGCGGCCCTCAGCGCCAGCCACCGGAACGTCGTGAACTGTGCCCTGTGCCACCGGGCGCTGCCAGTGTTCGAACAGTTCCCTCTGGTGGACGGAACTCTGTTCTTGAGCCCGTCAAGACACGATGAGATCGAGTATGACGTCCCGTGTCATCTTCAAGGTACAGGTGGTCGTTCACCTTGCCTGCTTTCTGTTTGCTACAAGCTGCGAAGCAAACACGATGGGATGGCCCTGGTCCGGCTTCATTTTAACTGTTGGTGCTTTTTGGTGTATAGTCCGGTGCGGGGTGGTGTTTGAGTAGTTCAGCTTCACCCATTGAGGTGGTGGAGGTGGGGTTGCTTTTTTGTTTCTTTACTCTGATGTCACTGGACCAAGAACAGTAGTCCTGGTGGGTAATTCTATGTTTGGTTCTGCTGTAATTTGAAGGGAGGATTCCTGGTGTGTAGTTTTGTGTAATTGGGAGGGAATTTAGAGTAGGAATTGCATAATTATGACACTTGCTGTAAAACGGTTGCCTTTGAAACCCGTGTGAACGTGCCCAGCATGCTGAGTGTTCTGTGTGATCCTTGTAAACATGATGGAGTGAGGGAAAGTAGGGGTCAGAGAGGGCCAGCGTGTTTTTAGATTAGTTGAATTAATCTTAAAGTTTACGGAAGGTAAGGCCCTCTGGATAACAGCCAAAGGAAAATGGAAGGTTACTGGAAGCTGACACTTCGCCCTGGTGGTGAAGTGGGGGGAACTTAGTGCTGTGGATGGCGATCAGGAATGTAGGGGTAGGTCAGCCATAACTGAAATGATGGGGGTTGGTCAGTGTCTGTGAGAAACCTGTCAATTCGTGTAAAACTATTGAATTCTTTAAAACAGTTTTCATTTGTTTTAAGAGAGTGTGTGCACATAGATGTGTGTATGTGTGTGTGTTGGTGGGGGGAGAGGCAGAGAGAGAGAGAAAGAGAGAGAATCCCAAACAGGCTCCACACCAGCAGCGTGGTGTGAGATCATGACCTGAGCCAAAATCAAGAGTTAGCCGCCTACCCCATTGAGCCACCCAGGTGCCCTAAATTTCTGAATTTATATAAAGGTGAGATAACCTGATGTGTAACACATTTGTAACTTTAAAAGTGTGCTAAAAACTGGGGCGCCTGTGACAGTGTAGAGCCTGCTTGGGATTCTCTCTCTCTGCCCCTCCCATGCATGCTTGCTCTCTTTCTCAAAATAAATAAACTTAAAAAAGAAGCAAAAATAAATTGAAAAAAGTGTGCTAAAAAAGCGTGTAGTAGAAATGATATCTCCCCACCTGCCTCCTTCCCATCAAGGCCTGCCGCTTCAGTTCCCAGAGACGAGCACTTTTCAACTTTACTGATTCTCAGGTTTTTACTGTCATCATTGAAAAACTGCTATCTTCATATCCAATTTTAGATATTGTCTCTTGACTTACTTTTGAGGTGGATGACTGTGCGTTTTTAAATTTTCCATTTTCTATCAGGATAATCTATTACAGTTCTTGGTTAAATCCTTGATGTTTTTACTGTTAAGGTTATGTAAATATTTAATGTTTAGCAAGAAGTATAGGTACATTTCCTGTGTAGAGTACAGTATATTCTAGGACATCTTTTTTTTTTCATCTTTTTTTTTTTTTTAACATTTATTCATTTTTGAGAGAGAGATAGAGTACGAGTGAGGGAGGGGCAGAGAGAGAGAAAAAGACAGAATCCAAAGCAGGCTCCAGGCTCTGAGCTGTCCGCACGGATCCCAACACGGGGCTTGAACCTAGGAGCAGTGAGATCATGACCTGAGCCGAAGTCAGCCGCTTAACCAACTGAGCCACCCAGGTGCCTCTTTTGTTTTCCTTAAGGTTCATAATTGCTTCACAATTTCATTGGCTCAGTCTTTTTGGGAACAATGGCTTGTGGCTCTCACTCTCCAGCAGCTCTCACTAAGTTTTCAGAAGCGTTTGCACATACCTATCATACGCTGTGTGAGTTTCTTTTTGCAGAAATTTCCTTCATGGGGCCTTTCATCTCCCTGCTCCTGTCTGTCCTAGTGTGCTCAGTACCTGCTGTGCTGCATAGCTGCCCTTCCAGGAATTCTGTAATTGCTTTTCTTTTTGTCGTCTTCTGTTTCCTAGAGCTCATAGTTTCTTTCTTCTTGCTTTATTCCCCCGGTTTGTTAAGAAACATCCCCAGGAGTTTTCTGAGAAAGCAGGTGTGGGAATAGGTATTTTCAGACCTTGTAAGTGTGATAAGATCTTGATTCTATCTTCACAGTTGATTTCTGTTTGACTGGGTAGGAGTCTTCCAAGTTATAATAAATACTTTCCCTTTAGGACTTTGAAGGCCTTTCTTCACTGTCTCCTGTCTTCCAGGGTCACTGTCGAGAAGTCAAATATTATTCTTATTCCTGTCCCTTTGTTCTCTGCTCCTGTCCCCTGAAGATTTTAAGATTTCCTCTTTATCCCTAGAGCTTTGAAGTTTTGCCGTGACATGAGTGCTCCAGCCCCCTTCACTGTGAAGCATGCTTGCTTGGGATTTTGACTATAAACTTATGGTCTTTGGTTTGGGAAGATTTTCTTCTATTTTATTAATCTGAAAATTCTTTCCTTTCATTTAAAAAAACAACTATGCAGTTGTTCGTCAGGTATCAGACCTCTTAAAATTGATCTCCCCCCCCCCTTTTTTTGAGATGGAGGGATCTTCTATTATATATGTATTGAGCCTATTGTTTATCTCTTTATCTTGCCTTCTGGAAGATTCCTTTGGCTTTATATTCCAGTATTTTTAATGAGTTTAAGATTTTCTGTTCTGAAATATATAAATTATAATTTCTATGAGCTCTTTTTTTTTAAATGTTTATTTTTGAGAGAGAGAGGGAGAGAGAGACACACAGTGTGAATGGGGGAGGGGCAAGGATCGAGGGAGACACAGAATCTGAAGCAGGCTCCAGGCTCTGAGCTGTCAGCACAGAGCCCGATGCGGGACTTGAACCCACGAACCGTGAGATCATGACCTGAGCCGCAGTCAGACACTCCACTGACTGAGCCACCCAGGTGCCCTCCAAGAGCTCTTTTTAATAGCGTCTTGTTCTTGTTTCTTGTCTTAACTTTCTCATCAGAGGAAGAGGAAGTAAAGTTGCGCCTCGTTCCTTTTCCAGAGCGTCACCTAATCCCTCCTGTCTTTTAACCTTTGTTAAAGGCAGCCATTTAAAATGCCTTCATCCATCTGAGCTCTTATTATTAGTCCAGGTTTCTGGAAGATGGGGTTCGTGTTTTGCTTCTCATTCTTTATACTGGTTGGGGATAATTTTAGAGGGGAGTAGGTGGAAACTACTTTCACTTCATTTTAAGACTGGAGATGGGGGCGCCTGGGTGGCTCAGTCGGTTAAGCGTCCGGCTTCAGCTCAGGTCATGATCTCACAGTTCGTGGGTTTGAGCCCCGCATTGGGCTCTGTGCTGACAGCTAGCTCGGAGCCTGGAGCCTGCTTCGGATTCTGTGTCTCCCTCTCTCTCTGACCCTCCCCTGCTCGCGCAGTCTCTCTCTGTCTCTAAAAAATAAATAAAACACATTAAAAAAATAATAAAAGACATAAAAAAATTAAAAAAAAAAGACTGGAGATGAATGGGAGTGAGAGTGCAGGGATTCGGCATACATGAGAGGAGTGTTGTTCTTTTTCTGTTTGTGATGGATTCTTTTCACTTAACCTATTCGTCAGCCCATTGTATGAATTTCATACGTGTGCTGGGTACTGTCAGTCCTTGCTTTTCACCAATTTATAATCTTAGGATGTAAGACTTTTTTAAAGTTTATTTACTTATTTGGAGAGAGAGAGTGCAAGTGGGTAGGGGCAAAGAGAAGGAGAGAGAGAACACCAGGCAGGCTCCGCACCACCAGTGCAGAGCTGGATGCAAGGCTCGAACTTGTTGAACTGCAAGTTCATGACCTGAGCCGAAGTCAGATGCCCAATCAGCTGAGCCATCCAGGCTCCTCCAGGATGTAAGCTCTCTATAAAAATGTAACTCACTTTGCCGGCGGAAGACACCAGCACCACCTGTGGAACTGATACCACCTGGATGAGACGTGCTTCAGGCACCCTGTGATTTTCAGTGAGGAAGGGGCCACTTTGGCCTGTGCAGTCACAGGAGGCGGTGTGAAGGCACAGGTCAGAAAGTGGCCTGGATTTTGATAAGCAGAGGGTCTGCTCACATCAGGCCTTTGCTTGTAAGGGCAGGGACAGTGTGAGCAAAGGAATGGTGGTTAAAAAGTCGGGAGACAGAACTGGAGAGAGCTTGTTGGTTAGGGTAGAGGTTCTGCAGTGGAAAATGAGTTGGTTAGGTGGAGAATAGATCTCGGGTGTCCTTTCAAGCCACAAGCTTTGCCCTGTTCCTTAAGAACTGAAGAGGTTTTTTGTTACTGTTGTTTTGTTTGTTTGTTTTTAGAGTAGATGATTGGTTGTGGGGAAAAATTGTTTGAAAGGGGTGGAACCTCTCTACCCAGAGGTAGAACTTCTCTCTCCAGGCCAGACGGCAGGTGATGAGAGACTGCTGGGTGCGAAGAGTGGGAACTGAAAGGTAGGGAGATATATCTACAGGAGATTATTTTAAAGGAAAAATTGTAGCTTTGGGGACAGCTTGCCTATAGAGGATGAAGATGCATCCTTGTTGGCTCACTTTGGCTCTAGACCAGGTAAATGATGCTGTCACGGACAGGGGTGGGGAGTGTTGGGAGGGGGACTTGTCTCAGGGGAAGAAGATGAGAGCATTGGTGTGTATTGGGTTTGAAGGGGTGTTGGGACTCTTCGGTGGGGAGGTCTGTGTGGCAAGCACTATTAGAAGTAAGCATTAGGGGAGCTTCTTTGATAACAGTGGTGGTTCCGATCCTAAGATTGTAAGAACTCTTGAATAGGGAGAAAAGAGAAAGTAAAGGAAGAGTATTGACAGAGCCTTGCACTGTGTCTGAAGGGAACCTCTCAGGGAATAGGCAGAGAAAAGTGAAAATTAGTCCCAAGAACAGTGTGTGTGTGTGTGTGTGTGTGTGTGTGTGTGTGTGTGTGTGTGCACGCACATGTATGTGTGCACCTAATACACATAAGTACGTATATATCCACAGACAGCTAATGGATGTGTTAGGCACATATTACAAAGGTCTTAAGAAATTTGACCGTTGATAAAATCTGAAGATTAGGACCAGAACGAGTGTGTGCCTCAGGTGGGGCCTTGATGTGTGTCATTGTTCTTGTTGCCACATGTCCTACAAGTCGATCTGCTCTGTTTTTAACGCCAGGTGGTGTAAGTCATTTCTTCTGTCACAGAGTCCCACCCGTGTTTGGCTTCAAAGCAGTTCCAACTACAATGGAAAGGCCGTGTTCCAGGCCACAGGAATCTGGTTGCAGATTATTATGTGGTGCTGGAGTAACCGGTTATTTCCAGGGATGGGCCGCGTGGCCCGTCCTTCCCTCGCTCGCCCTTTACCCATCGCTGCCCCCTGCAGCCTCACCTCCAGCCGCTGCGCTCTGACTCTTCCTCTGGGAAGATGGTTTGGTTTGGTTTCAGTAATTTCTTAAGATTGATCCAATTAGGAAGTTCTCACTGTTTCTTTACGACATGGAACCACAGGTGACTGTTCTCTGAGGAGTCTACTTTTTGTTTGAACTCACAGCCCTACAGTTTAGAAATGTAAAAATCTCTGTGTCTAGGACAATGTGTAATAGTAACTGAAATAAATCTAGAAACTCTTGGCGCAGGGTTCCCTGGAGTTTTCTTGGAGGTTGAGAGTCGGAAAGAGCAGAATTTAAGTCTGGACTTTGCTCCTTATTATCCTCACGAGTCTGGGCAAGTTAAGCCAGCGCACGGAACTTAAGTTCCTCCAGTTTGGAGTGGGAGTAACAGTACTGCCTGCTTCCTGGTGCTGCTTTGAGGGTTCTGTGAAATGACTCACGGGGCTTCCTTAGAGCACCTGCCAGGCCCTTGGTGGATACTCAGTGATGGTCCCCTGTCAGCTCTGTCATCATGGTCTTTGCTACTAACACCTCACCTCTGTGTCTGTTCCTCCTCCCACTCTTTCTGGCAGCCCACTGGGTGTCTTTGAATGTTTGAGAATCCCAGTGGCAAATCTAGGAGGGAGACTGGCGATGAAGTGTTCTCCAGTGATCTTGGATACTTGACCTGACATCGTGAAATCTTGTCAGCCCACTCTAAGTGGCCATGGCATGTGAGACCTTTTTCTTCTCAGTGCTCCAGAGCAGAGATGGGCCGTATTATAAGAAGCCCTTGTCACCTTTCCCCCCAGCTCCCCCCTTTTCTCCTTTTGGCCTTAGAGCCAAAAGGGTTATCTTTGGCTATGGCTATACCTCATCCATTTAACCAACATCCAGTTACGTAGTGCTTCCTACATTGCAGACATTGTGCTAGACATGGAGCCTACAGGGATGAAGATGTATCCTTGTTGGCTCACCTTGGCTCTAGGCCAGATAAATGATGCCATCACAGACAGGAGTGGGGAATGTTGGGAAGGGGACTTGTCTTAGGGGAAAGAATTTGAGAGGCAATGGTGTGTATTGGGTTTGAAGGGGTGTTGGGACTCTTTGGTGGAGAGGTCTATGTGGCAAGTGCTATTAGAAATAAGCAATAGGGGAGCTTCTTTGATAACAGTGGTGGTTCAGATCTTAAGATTGGAAGAATTCTTGAATAGGGAGTAAAGAGAAGGTAAAGGCAGAGTCTGAAGGGTGCCTATCAGGGAATGTGTGGAGAAGGGTGAAAATTAGATAGTCCTGAGAACAGTGTGTGTGTGTGTGTGTGTGTGTGTGTGTGTGTGAAAACATGTTTCTACCCTCCCAGAGGAAGAGACAGCCTTGTAAGCAAATGCAATGGAAAGTTTCCCTGTAAGTACTATGTACCCTCCCCAGTGGGTAAGGAGCAGGCTGGCCCTGACCACTGACAGGTGCAGAGCCGTGGGCGGGCGGATGGCAGGGAGCAGCACAGTCTGGAGGAGTACGTGTTCTTCTTACCGTAGCTTTCAGCACGGCGGAACTCCTGGGAGAGCAGCACTGTTGCTATTATACGCTGTCTAGGCTGATGCGGACACTCCCAGTCTTTCCCAGTGACTGGAATCCTTACCCTTCTGTGTAAACAAGGGTGGTGACTTCTTTCTCAAGCACTAGATGTTAAGGGCCATGGAGGAAGGGGGTTGTGTCTTTTAAGAACCCAGTAAATAACAAAACATTGACATCCTTTTAAATAACCACTTACAAGTAAGATAGAATTTTGGTTTCTAAATTAAATATGGTGATGGCTCAGCAGTTTTGGAGACAAGGACAGTTCATATAGTAATCGTGACTGTGCTGTAACTCTGGGCTACCAATACCAAGACAGACTTTTGCCTTTTTTGTGATGGGACTTGTCGCTGGACGCAGGCCCTTGACTGCCGACAGGCATTGCTGGTTCAGTCCCCACGCCACACGCAGACTTCTGAGCAGAAAGTCCTCTGTGATCACTGTCTGGTTTTTAGCATATGCGAGTGGATCATTTGAGTCTGGATGTCCATATTGTAAACGTGTCAGTTCTTTTTAGAAAAGTGAATTGAGGCAATATTTATTAAAATAGAACTTCATGTGTCTATGTCCCATTAATAATCGTTAGTATTCGTCACTATTCTCAAAGGACAATTTGGGGGTATGTGATAAATATGACCTGTTGTGCTTTGTATGTTATCTGCATGGTAACGTGTTTGTTTATAATTGGTAGTAACCCATTTTCTGTATCCCCCTCTGATGACCACTCTCAGCATTATGTCTTCTGTGCGCAGGGAGGCTCATGCACCTGTATGCCGTGTGCGTGGACTGCCTGGAGGGGGTTCACAAGATCATCTGCATCAAATGTAAGTCGCGGTGGGACGGCAGCTGGCACCAGCTGGGCACCATGTACACCTACGACATCCTGGCTGCCTCCCCTTGCTGTCAGGTTGGTATTGGCTCCACAGAGCGAGCTGCAGATGAGCGCAGGCTTCTGGCCGGTAGGGAGCGGAGGGAGTTAGAGACGGCGCTGCGGTTAGTGTGGGAGAGGATGAGGAAGACCGCATTGATCCTGAGACTTGCCCGGAGTCCAGGGATGATGGCAGATGCCCCACAGTGTGAGGGCGCTGTTGCTGGAATATTCTGCAGCCATTCACAGGGTGAGGTAGACTACTGTGTAATGCATAGTATTTCAAGTCAAAAAGGTAGTTTATAGAACAGCATAATAGTACACTTCCTTTTGTAAAAGAGAATATGGACAGTTAGCTGCTGGTCTGTTAACCAGAGGTGGTTTCTGGATGCCGGGATGCCAAGTAGTTTCTTAAGTTTTCTTTTTGCTGTGTTTTCTTATGTTTGCATGACTAACATATACTTAGGTTTTAGTAAGAAAGAAGTTATTATTTAGGGGTGCTTAGGTGGCTCAGTTAGTTAAGTGTCTGACATCAGCTTAGGTCATGATCTCATAGTCTGTGGGTTCGAGTCCGCTTTCGGACTATGTGCTGAAGCAGCCTGGAGCCTGCTTCGGATTCTGTCTCCCTCTCTTTCTCTCTACCCCTTCCCTGCTCACGCTCTGTCTCCCTCCCTCTTTCTCTTTTTCTCTCAAAAATAAATAGACATTAAAAATTTTAAGAAAAGAGAAAAAGTTATTATTTAAAAGGGAGAAGAAACGTTTACATTCTTTAATAGGTAGGATTTTCTTTCTCCTTTCTTTCTGTGGAATAGTGTAGTTTCCTAGAAACTGCTTTGTACAGTGTTGGGAGGTTGACATGAAAGATTTGTAATCCCTAAAGCATGGGTAAGAGGAAGCATTTTCCAAAACTTAGCTGTCACCAGGAAGAAGAGAAGTGGTAGCCTCCGAAAACACCGTAATAAGTACATCGAAACACAGGAGACAAAGGAAATTTCTTGGAAGTATCTTGGTTTATTTCCAAGTGCTTGGGGAAAAGAAGCCTTGTTTTAGGACTCCTTGATATTTGTGGATAGGGGAGAATTTTCCTTGGTTCTTTGGTGGCCATGCCTGGCTTTTAATATAAATAACTAATAAACACTTTATTGCTTACGACCTAGTTTTGTATCTTT
The DNA here is from genome assembly GCF_006229205.1 of Suricata suricatta. NCBI lineage: Eukaryota > Metazoa > Chordata > Mammalia > Carnivora > Herpestidae > Suricata > Suricata suricatta. Next base: position 120,280,165 of record NC_043706.1, read on the forward strand.
AGTATGATGGCTTCATTTTATAAAGAGAGTATTCTGCCATAACCTGTGTCAGTTGAATTAAAAGGTTGGCAGAGTGGGTATTTCAGCCATACTTCGTCTCTACTGGTGTTCTCAAAAGAGGAGTATGGTCGTGAGACACCTAAATGGCCATCCATAGCCTGCCATTTGATTCCGGAGAGGACTGACCATTTTTATGCTATTCTGATACATTGGCCACGTTTCCATTTTAAAATTCCATTAGCCTTGGAAATGAGATCTCCTAGCCTTTTAGTTCTGCCCTCTAGCATTTTGTAACACTCACCGGGCCGTGATGCCGGCTTTTGAGATGAGAGAAACAGGAGGAGGTGGCCCCTCTCTCTTTACACAGATGAGAGAGGGTTCTCTTTTAAAGAATTAAGGAAATAAAAGAACTTGGGGCCCATACCCCATAGAATGTTGGTGCTGGAAAGGACTTGGGAGATCTCGTTTAGCCTCCTTGTTTTCCACACACAGAGTAGAGGTCTTTTTACTCAGGTCTTTAGAAATGTGCCACAGCCCATCTGGTGTTCCTTCTACTAGACTGAAAGGCACTGGGATTATTTCCTCATCCTTAGGGAGGAAGCAGAATGGCATCCTGCATATCCAGCCTCTGGGTACTCACTGTGTGTTTCTTCCTTAAAACAATGTCAGCCCAGATCTTTATTTTATGGCCTCCTCCTAAAATGCAAACATGTTTGATTACTCTTTGGCTTTAAAAAAATATCAATTAACTATAGCTCACTCTCGAACAACATCAGGGTTAAGGGCACTGATCACCTGTGCAGTTGGAAATCTGCATAGAACTTTCAACTCCTGTTGACTGAAAGCCTTACCGATAACATAAATAGTTGATTAATGGGGGCAGCTGGGTGGCTCAGTCAGTTAAGCGTCCGGCTTCGCCTCAGGTCATGATCTCACAGTTCGTGGGTTCGAGCCCTGCATCGGTCTCTGTGCTGACAGCTAGCTCAGAGCCTGGAGCCTGCTTCGGATTCTGTGTCTCCTTCTCTCTCTGCCCCTCTCCTGATCTCACTGTCTCTCTCTGTCTCTCAAAAAGCATTAAAAAAAATTTTTTTAAATAGTTGATTAATGCATATTTTGTACATTATATGTATTATATACTGTATTCTTATGATGAAGCAAGGCAAAGAAGAGAGAACATTATTAAGAAAATAGTAAGGGAAAGAAAATACACTTATAATACTATATTATATTTTAAAAAATCTGCTTATAAGTGGACCTGTGTAGTTCAACCTGTGTTGTTCAGGGGTCAACTGTTCATTCACTGTAAAGATACAAGTGTTAGACATTATTAAGGAATCCAGGAAAATCTTCTAAGACTTGGAGCCAAAACTAAGCAATGGTATAGCAGAGATAGCAGAGGAAAGAGAGTGATTAAATAGCGAGGTTTGCCCAGAATTTCACTTTTGTTGTTCAGAGAGATTAATCAGCTAAAAGGGAATTTATCTTAGGCTTTAGAAAGGTTGTCCATGTCACGGCTAAGAACGTGGGCTCTGGAGTAAGTCTCTCTGCTTCTCAGCCTTCCTGTTTCCTGACTTGGCAGTCTCAGGCATGTTGCGCTCTCACTGTGTGCCTCAGTTTCCTCATCTAAAATTGACATTTTACCACACACCTCACAGGAGTGTGTTGAGCGCAAAATGAGATTGTATTTTCTATTACATTTTGAGGATGAATCTAAATTGAGAGTCTGTCGTATTTATCATTTCTGGCTATTCACTTAAGTTCTTGGACCTTTTGCCGAAAAGATTCTAGTCTTGTGCTGTCAGAGGCCCAGGCATGAATGGAGATCTACTGTGTGGTGGTTTCCCAGAAGCTTCAGGGTAAACATAGCACTTCTTCCGGGATTGTTAATTTTCCTTGAGTATTTTAGGGACATTTTATTTTTGCAGCAAAGAAAACAAGTGTAGTAAGGAGCAGAATGGGAAATGTATATGAAGTTTTAAAATAAACTTCGCATGTTCCCAGAAGTTTCATGAGGCTTTGAATGAGGGAAGTCGGCTTCAGCCCCTCTTTACAGTCCAGGAGAGGGGCTTTCCTCTTGTTAGGGGAGCGTCAGTGGAGACGTGCAGGCAGTACAAGTTTGGAGTTTGCTTCATGCCAGGAAGTGGAGCTGTCAGCGCTGTGCATCTCCAGAGAGAAATGCAGGAGTCAGGGTGTCGGACTGGCGATGAGTAGCTGCATGTATCTCTTACGCTTTGCACAACCTGCTTTTGGGAATAAAAGGGACGCTTTGCTAACCTCTCGATGCGTTTCTCCGACATAGCATGTTGTCCTGTGGGTTGGATGACTTTGACCATGCTCTGAGACAGAAGGGCATTGGCATCGTGGCTCATGCGTCTGTGTTTCCCCCCCAGGCCCGCCTGAACTGTAAGCACTGCGGGAAGCCTGTGATAGACGTGCGCATCGGGATGCAGTACTTCTCCGAGTACAGCAATGTCCAGCAGTGTCCGCACTGCGGGAACCTGGACTACCATTTCGTGAAGCCATTTTCCTCCTTCAAAGTTCTCGAAGCTTATTGATGAAAGCTTTGCTTTAGTAATAGCTATTTTATTGACATTATTTCTTTATGACATATCTTTTATAGGGAAACATTTCTGTGACATTACTTTCTTTTCTAATTTAAAGGAGAGTTCCTTTGTGTACATGTGCCACTGACATGGGCTTGGCCCCTGGCCCTCTCTTGACTCCCGAGTGTTCGTCTGTGGTCATGACCAGAGCCCAAATGGATAATCCTGTGAGTCTGGGCTAGAGTGGTTCACCATTGCTAAGTATCTCTCATGCAGCTTTGAAGGTGGTGGGGAGGGGAGGGTGAAATTAGCAACAGGATCCTGTGGTTAAGAACTAAAAGCATGGAGGGAGTTGGAAGGAAACTCTTGTTAAGATGTTAACTGTCTCAAGACCCACTTTGAGATCTTTCCTGGGCCTTGGGAAGAACACGTGACGTGTGAATGTAAGTCTGTGCCTGGGGAGCTGCTGGTGGCGCAGTCTGTCTCGGTTCAGCGCTCTGCCATGCACACTGACCTGCAGATGATTTGAAAGTAGACCCAAGTGCTGTTTCTGTCACTGTTGTGATTTAGCAGTTTTCCTGCTGAAAAGTATATCCAAATTGTAAGGCCTATGAAAACTGATGGTGTCGCAGAGATTTGTGGGTAAGCTGGCCTGTAACGAAGAGAATATGCTAAATGAATTTGGAAGGGATACACAGTGACTCTCGGGGGCAAGACCAGGCAGAAAGAACCCTGTCCTGCGAATTGTGTCTTTGGGGTTGGGTAGATGAGTTCTGAAGGAGAATCCATGAATAACATGATTTCGGTGGTGCCGATTTATGTAGGTTGCACTGTCAAAGTGTCATTTGATGTCAGATCCTTCTTATGGGTAGATCTCACAGCAGTAGACCCTAACTGGTGAATTTCAGAGCCAACATTGCCATGCTTTACCTTCCACAAAACTGTTCTGGCCACATTTTACCCATTTAATGCTGAGTTTCCCAAATCATAGGTTTGACTCTAGGAAGGAGAGGAAAAAATTGTTTTTGAGGATTTGAAGAAAATAATGATAATATTTCTTCTTAAAATGTGTTTCATTTTTCAGAACATTACACGTTGTAATGTATTAACAGTATGTTTGAGAAGAGATCATTCTGAAGCTGTCCTTGATACTTCACCATTAGTGGGGGGAAAAAAAGATAATTTGTGTAACTCAGTGAGTCAGAGTATTGGGCTTTCCAAAATTCAGACTTGTGTTAGAGCTTGATGATTTAAACAGACTGACACCTCATACCCATTTAGAATTGTGATTGGAACATGATTTCTCAAAAATGGATTTGATGATTTCAAGTATTTCATGTCTGCTAATAGAATGCCGAGAATACAATCATTTCATGGGTAGCCAAATTGGGGTTGTGTGAACATTTTGTATTATTCATCTGGTTTATACCTCCCACCCGCCCCCCGCCCCCCGTCAGAAAGACAGCCGTTTTTCCTCTCAGAAGCATTTAGCTCTTATTGCAAGAAAGTTTCAGTTCTACTGTATGAAATATTTGAAGTTTTGTTTGAAATAACAGAACATTAATGAACCAGTATATTGACTAATGTTCCTATCTTTCAGTTTAGATGATTGTAACTCGTTTTATTGCATCTGGTTTGGTGTTTGATGATTTGAGAAATATTTCACAGTTGGAGGAAATGAAATGCTCAATGCTTTTAAGAAGTGGCAAATCGGTGTTGGTCTGACAGTATTTGATGCAACTCTAAAAGGTCCTTAGGACATAGCCCTTTGCAAATTTGTCTTTAATACACAAAGCTACAGTTGTGTATTAACTGGCTCCCCATTGATTCTCTCATGTATCCAAGTATAAAAATTGGTTTCTCTTATCCTAAGAGTAGCATTTGGATTTCAGTTCTGAATTTAAAACAAATAGTAAGATAAATGTTTGTAATGCTGTTTTTTAATCCATCTAAAATTTTGTAGAGAAACCTGCTTACCTTGTTGTTCTGGATCTTAAAACGTAGACATTTACACATTCACAAGGTCCTCGGTCTGATGCATTCAGTATTTTCTCCTTATATTTCTACTCTCTGAAAAATAAGATGGGGACTTTTCCCTGTAATTGGATACAATTTGCTTTTGGCCCTTATTTGGACGATGAAGTTAGGATTCTGCGGCTGCTGCAGATAGTAAGAGTCGAGGCACAGGTATCATCTGAGACTTATCTTTTGCCTTTAAGTCATCATGTTCTCCTCTAAAGTAGAGAGTCTGGCTTATTTGCGGATAAAATATAATTGAGGATGCAACAGTGTGGAGAATAAATCTTATTTTAGAAATCTGCTGACCTTGGTATTTTTGCCACACTTTCTCCAAGTACTTTGCTCTGAATATCTTGGTGGAAATTGGAGTATGTCAAAAAAGATGACTATTTTTTTGTTGTGGTTTGTCACACCAGAGATCCATTGTCTTTTTTTCCTGCTAAGTAGTGTTCAGTAAAATGAACCACTTGTAAGTGCTTAGTAATTTCAAAGTGATTTTTTTCATGTGTTCTAATTTTTTTTTTATCACTTAGTTTTAAGCGTTCTGTACCTGGAACAAATAAAATTTTACCTGCTGCATTCTAGTGAGAAACTCTTTCTGATGGTTTTATTACTTCCTCTTCAGGCTGACACAGTTCTCCACTCTCTTCTCATTGCATCTGAAAGCAAGAGATAGATATACTGAGTTTATCAGCTGCTTGGTTAAAAGCTAGACACTGGTCACGCCACTGAGGAGTGGGATGAATTATTCCGCCCTAAGAAAGAGCTCTCCCCGGTGTTTGCTTTCCCGTTTTTGCAAAAGAAGCTTATTTTCAGAGTAAAAAGTATTTTCATATCTGTTTTGGGGGGGAAATGAACTCATTAGGAAAGAATATAATTTGGTGTTGAAATACTAAAACTAACAGACAGGCTGATCCATAACCTCTCAGATCGTGAGACCTGACTTGCTGCAGTCCTCTGTCTTGTCCCATAAGACCCAATGCCTAACGTGCAGTCCGTCGTGCTGTGACCGGATCAGGACCTCCGCTTGGCTCTCCTCTTTGGCCTCCTGGTTGCAGCTCTAGAGCAGTTTTCGCTGGAGGTTTGGGGAGGACTTGAAGAGTAAGCGCCCCTGTTCTGTGTTTTCGTTCCTTTCATAGGATGCTGCCTAACCCAGCTCATCTCTGTGTCCTGTTGACTTTGTTATTATTCCAGGTAATTGAAAGAAAAAATCACGGATGGGTATCATTAAAACCAGCTCAACAAATATATTCTTGTCAGTAAACATTTCTTGTCAAGATGTCTTGGATTGCACTTTTGTCGAGGGAAGAAGGTGTAAATAGTTCAAGAATGTTGATAAACCTGAAACATTTGGTTATGGAATTGTGTGTGGTGTTTGAAGGCTTCTGTTTGTGAAATGTATGTATTAAACTTAATAAAATTTCAGAAACTAACATTGTATCTCTCTTTGGTGTGTCACTTTATTTGGGATTCAAGGTTTCCGAGCTTGGGGTTGTTTGATGAGAAAGGATAATAGGGAAGACCTTCTGGGGCCTGGCTCGCTGCTCAGATAGCATCCCACAATCACCGCAGAGGAAAACTTCAAACTTACAAAGCTGTGTGGTGGTGGTGGTGTGTCACCTGTAGCCAACCTGTGCAATAAAATAACAAGGCTGGTTCCAGATGGATAGTCCAAAATTATTGTTCTGGTCGTAGGGAATTCTTTTGAATAGGGAATTAATCCTGTTCTACAGATTTTGCTTTGGTTCCCAGGCCTATACCAACTTTCATAATGAAAAGACTTGATCATGTGCTTCTTTGTTATAAAGAAGCAAAAGCTGAGTCGTAATTAAACTTCTTGCTGTGGTCAGGTATATATTATCTCTTAAATCTCATTGTCCCTTTCATTTCAAACATTCTCAGCCAATGGATTGGAATGCACAGAGACCTCAGAACATGGTGTAAGATGTGGAAGTGTGGGTGAGGGAGCTGGGACCAGTCTGCCGGTGGACTCAAAGGCCTGTCTTGCTGCTTACTTACTACAGACATTTATAGGTGTACATTTTATATAAAGGCCCAAGGACTCGGGATATTGTGATGTCTACTGGGGTAAGTTATGTCAACAAAATTCCTTAGCAGTTGTAAGAGAAATGGCTCTCCCCGTGGTTGAAAGAAACAGCTCTGCAGTGACTGATAAGAATTGAGGTTAATAGAAGAGGGTCTCATTTGTTTGTAGTGGTTTCCATTTCTTCAAATCTTGTTTATACTGTTTTTTACTTAGGTTTAGCAATTAGATTGCTAATTATGCAGGCTGTTTCTCTATAAAGCGTGAAATTTTGGTAGAATAAAAAGCTGTCTGGAGCTTGTGTTTTCATGTTAACTGACCTTAGTTGGGATAAATCTTATTTGATGAATATGAAATACCTTTGAAGATAGGTACTATTTTAAGAATTTTTTTTTTAAGGAATATGTTTCTTCTACTGAAAGCCTTTGGTGTTGTGGTAACGACTTCATATAAGCTCAATCTGGCATTGCTAAGCCTCAGGGACAGCAACATGAAAGTTCACAAAGCACTTCATGTCATGGAGTTCAGTAGAACAGCACTGTTTGCGTTTGTTGGTGCTCAAAAAATGGAATCGGCCACCATCACACCCTCTCCTGGTGATGGATGCCATGCCAAGGGGTTCTGATACACTTGATTGAAAATTTAGATCAAGTTTAGAGCTATCTTGTTACATCTCTCATAAACCTAAAAGTGAAAACTCAAAGCCATAAAAGTCTGGAATTTAGGGATGCCAGAATTTGGAGCAAAGGTTATGTCTTTGGTTGTTTTCTCAATAGTGTATGTTTGTTAAATTGCATGGACTATTATACTCACTTAAAGAGAAATGGAGGCCCAGAGAATTTAAATCTATGTAAGTTCACATAGTCAATGGCTAACTGAAAATACTAAGTCTGGGTTTCCTCTCCCTGGTCTTCCAAATGAGGTCCATGTACTTTGTTTCCAGATGAGAGAGAACTTTGGATTTGTTTTCAGAAGGTAGTAGATTTAAAAGGTACGGTAGCCTTCACTTTGGCTGCACAGGTGCTAAAATGGGAGTAATTCTGGGAGGCTTCACTGGACCTTGTAGAAGTGTGACAAGTATGTCTGAAATCACCCTCTGTTTTTAGAAAGAAGAAAAAAACCAAACAGAAACACTTTTATAAGGGGGAAAACTAATACTTGAAATCAGTAATTGTGTTTGTCTCATTTTTCATGCATTAATTTGTTGACATCTGTTCCCTTTTGTTAAGAGCATTGCTCAAGAGTGTAAGGGGACATTTTAACAGTCTACACTTAGAATCTATCATTTTATTCACGTTGGGATCTGACTTCAAGTTGTGTTTTGATTTAAATATGTCCAGCTGGGGGCACCTGGGTGGCTCAGTTGGTTGAGCATCCAACTTAAACTCAGGTCATGATCTCACGGTTCGTGGGTTTGAGCCCCACATCGGGCTCTGTGCTGACAGCTAGCTCAGAGCCTGGAACCTGTCTTCAGATTCTGTGTCTCCTTGTCTCTCTGACCCTCCCCTGCTCACACAGTCTCTCTCTCTCTTTCTCGAAAATAAAAACATTTAAAAAAAAAATATGTCCAGCTGTCAGATTTGGTAGCATTGGTCTCTGAAGTTTAGGCAGGGTTTTCCTTCGTGACTAACTTTTCAAACAGTTTCTCTTGGTATGTTTCATTTTCAGTTGCTCACTATTTTGTCTTAAGCTGTGGGTATCTGTGTTTTTGAGTTGCTGGACATGAGCACTGGATTGGTATTCCACGCGGTCTTAAGGAGGAAAATGTTGGTTACATGTTTCTTTTAGAGACTTGAGGTTTTTCATGGTACAGGAGCTATCTCTTGAGCTAATAATTAGTGATATTCCAAATTATTGCAAAACCATGGGTTTGCAATCAGTGCCTTATACATCCTTGTTTTTTATCACACTAACAAATCACATTTTTCTGGAGCTCTGTTGACGCAGCATGTGGTTGATGAAGAAAGTAAAGTGGAGGTGAAGCCCCTAGGTTAGGGTTTGCCTGAGGCTCTAGAACCCGATGGCTCCAGAAAGAGAGTGGTTTGGGGAGGGAGCAAAATGGCGGCTGTCCTGGGGGCTATTGTGAATATTTAAAAAAGCTGAATTGGAGATGTACCGTTGTCCACCACGGGACTGCACAGGATATCTAAAAGGTCAGTTTATTTTTGGCAGGAGTCGTAGCAACCTTGATTATCTCATGCTCAGACACACTGGCAGTAGCACATGTCTCTGATGAATAATCTATGAGAGCACAAGTGAATTATTATCTAATAAATGGTGTTTACCTCATGGATATAACCTTTCAGAACAGGATAGGGTCATGTTAGGTGGGGGGTGGTCTTTGGTAATGGCAGAACTGGGAAAAATGCCATTTTTAGAAGTGTCTATGCTTTCTACTCCTTTTTGTTTAACCTGTTGTGATACTTTTGCCTTATCTTTTTCTATACCTGCCCATCTTTCCTACCTTGTCCTTTCTCCTGCTTGTCCTATTTCAGCAATGTCCTTAATCATTGGAATAATAGTGAAAGCCCCCTGACAAACCCAGGCATGAAGTTTAAAAAGTTAGTTAAAAAAATAGATGATTACAATTGGCATAGAGATAGACAAATTGATCAATGGAAGTATAGAGTTCAGAAATAGACCCATACTTACATATGTGGCCAGTTGATTTTTGACAAAGCTATAAAGAGAATTCAGTGAGGAAAGGGCCGAGTAACACATGGAGCTGCAGAACAATTTGATATCCATATGCAGAAACAAAACTAAGCCTGCATCTATACTCACATAATTCTGAAAACAAAACCCAAAGTGGATCATAAATCTAAATGTAAAATCTGTAAAAAGTTTCTGCACAATGAAGGAAATAATCAACAAAACTAAAAGGCAGCCTATGGAATGGGAGAAGATATTTGCAAATGACGTATCCGATAAAGGATTAGTATCCAAAACATATAAAGAACTGATAATAACTCAGTACCCCAGAAATAACCCTATTAAAAAATAGCTAGAACACAAGAACAGACATGTCTCCAAAAAGGACTTCTACGTGGCCAACACACACATATAAACATGCTCAACATCCCTCAAAATTAGGAAAAGGCAAATCAAAACTATAGTGAGATACCATCTCACACTGACAGAATGGCTAAAATCAGCATAAGAAACAAGTGTTGACGAGTATAT